>NC_051386.1:7070321-7072821 GCF_015228065.2 Penaeus monodon | reverse complement strand
CACACACACACACACACACAGAATAATGTACACGGAATGGCGAATGAGCACAAACACACAAACCTCGAGCAGAATACGCCAGCGAAGGTTACCAATTGGCCATTAGTCCACTAAACACAGGGAGCCCCGCCACAGGACGAGCGGCACGCGAGGTGGAAGTGGAAGAGGCCTCTGGGTGGGGGAGGGGAAGGAGGGGGGTGAGTGTTGAATGACCAAGCACTCTCCCGTGTTGATTCAGAGACAGTAAAACCCACTATACACAAAATCGTTTCATTGACAGATGAGGCAACAACTTCGGAATCCTTCTGGAGATGTAATCTGGGATTTTGCAATACACAAAATAGGTGTATTGAATGATGAGACAATAGTTTCGAAATCCTCCTGGATATGTAATCCAGGATTTTGCAAATGTTTTCTCTTCTTTCAATAAACCTGTTTTGTGGATAGTGTTTTTTTTTCCCTGATGGGGAGGGTGGTCTTGCAAATATTTTTTTTTTTATAAAGCATTGTTTCATTTCTTACATTTTTGTGTGTTTTTGTATATGCAAATGTTTCCTATTTTTCTCGTGGATTCTACGTACAACTGGCCTACATGCGTTTATCATAATTTTCCTGCTTTGTGTGTGTGTGTGTGTGTGTGTGTGTGTGTGTGTGTGTGTGTGTGTGTGTGTGTGTGTGTGTGTGTGTGTGTGTGTGTGTGTGTGTGTGTGGTGTGTGTGTTGTTGTTGTGTCTGTCTGTCGTTTGTCGTGTTTTTGTCTTGTCTGCTATGTTCTGTCTTCTTGTGTCTGTCTGTCCTATTGTCTCTGTCTGTCTCCTCTCTCTCTGTCCTTCTTCTCTGTCTTCTTCTCTCTGTCCTTTCTTCTCTTCTTGTCCTCTCTCTGTCTTCTGTCTCTCGTCTCTTCTGTCTCTCTCGTCTGTCTTCCTCTCTCCTCTCTCCTCGTCTCTCTCTCCTCTCTCTCTCTCTCTCTCTCTCTCTCTCTCTCCTCTCTTCTCTCTCCTCCTCTCTCCTCCCTCCTTCTTCTCTCCCTCCTCCTCCCCCTCCTTCCTCTCCCTCCTCCTCCTCCCTCCTTCTCTCCTCCTCCCTCCTCCTCCTCCTCCTCCTCCTCCTCCTCCTCCCCTCCTCCTCCTCCCCTCCTCCTCCTCCTCCTCCACTCCTCCTCCTCCTCCTCCTCCTCCTCCTCCTCCTCCTCCTCCTCCTCCTCCTCCTCCTCCTCCTTCCTCTTCTGATCCTCCCCCCTGTGTCTCTTCCCCCACTGCGCCCTCCCGTCGGCGCGCGAAACCCGCCCGCCGCCCAATCGGGGATTACTGCAAGTCCCATCTTTTGTGGTCCCGGCGGCGCCATCCATTGATGCCGCATTAGCTGTTGTGAAAAGTTTCTGTATCTTCGCTCGTAATCCCTTCCGAGCGATGACGTGGTGGTAGTACCGGTGGTGGTGGTGGTGGTGGTGGTGGTGGTGGTGGCAGGGGTGGTGGTGGTGGTGGCGAAGGTGGCAGAAGCGGGGAGTCGCTGTTGCTTGTGCTTGCCTATGTTTGTTCGTCTGTTGCCAGTGTGTGTGCGTTTTGCCCAGTTTTCTTCTCGATAGGTGTCACGCTCTTTGTCTCTCTCTCTCTCTCTCTCTCTCTCTCTCTCTCTCTCTCTCTCTCTCTCTCTCTCTCTCTCTCTCTCTCTCTCTCTCTCTCTCTCTCTCTCTCTCTCTCTCTCTCTCTTCCTTCCCCTCCCTCCCTCTCTCTCCCCCTCCCCCTCCCATCCCCACCCCACAAAGGAAAGCCAGAAAAGCAAGAAAAATGAATAACCGTATCGGGCACATAAAGGAATGATGGAAAAGGAGTAATTATCCGCGAGCGGGGGAATGTTGAGGGAAGATGGCGTTGCATCGCCTTGCTTATCATCTCTTTAAAAGTGACGGTTGCATGTTGCAGGCCTGGAGGTGGGGCGTGTGTGTGGAGGGGAGGGGGGGAAGGTGAGGTGTGGGGGAGAGGGAAGAAGGGGAGGGGGGGAAGTGAGGTGTGGGGGAGAGGGAAGAAGGGGAAGGGTGGGAGAGAGGGAAAGGGATTTGGATGAGGGAGGAGGAAGAAGGGAGGGGGTGGGGGAGGGAAAGGGGAGGGTGGGGGAGAGGGAAAGGGGAGGGTGGGGGAGAGGGAAAGGGGAGGGGTGGGGGAGAGGGAAAGGGGTGAGGGGTGGAGGGAGAAGAAGAGAAGGAGTAGAAGGATGACGGGGAAGGAAGGAGATGGGGAAGGGGCACAGTCGAAAGGATAAAGGGCGGGGAGACGGAAGGGTAAGGGGGAGGGGAGGTGGGGGAGGAAGGGGAGGGAAAGCGAGGCGGTAAGGGGGGGGGAAGGTGGGGGGGGAAAGGGGAAAGGGGAAAGCAGGCGGGAGGGGGGGGAAGGTGGGGGAGGAAGGGGAGGGAAAGCGAGGCGGTAAGGGGGGGGAAGGTGGGGAGGAAGGGGAGGGAAAGCGAGGCGGTAAGGGGGGGGGTGGGGGAGGAAGGGGAGGGAAAA
>NC_051386.1:7063742-7068742 GCF_015228065.2 Penaeus monodon | reverse complement strand
GATGGGGTTAGGCGGCGAGAGGGATGGGGCGAGGATGGGGTTAGGCAGCGAGAGGGATGGGCGAGGATGGGGTTAGGCAGCGAGAGGGATGGGGCGAGGATGGGGTTAGGCAGCGAGAGGGTTGGGGCGAGGATGGGGTTAGGCAGCGAGAGGGATGGGGCGAGGATGGGGTTAGGCAGCGAGAGGGATGGGGCGAGGATGGGGTTAGGCAGCGAGAGGGATGGGGCGAGGATGGGGTTAGGCAGCGAGAGGGATGGGGCGAGGATGGGGTTAGGCAGCGAGAGGGATGGGGCGAGGATGGGGTTAGGCAGCGGGTGGGATGGGGCGAGGATGGGGTTAGGCAGCGAGAGGTATGGCTGGGGCGAGGATGGGGTTAGGCAGCGAGAGGGATGGGGTTAGGCAGCGAGAGGGATGGGGCGAGGATGGGGTTAGGCAGCGAGAGGGATGGGGCGAGGATGGGGTTAGGCAGCGAGAGGGATGGGGCGAGGATGGGGTAAGGCAGCGAGAGGGATGGGGCGAGGATGGGGTTAGGCAGCGAGAGGGATGGCTGGGGCGAGGATGGGGTTAGGCAGCGAGAGGGATGGGGCGAGGATGGGGTTAGGCAGCGAGAGGGATGGGGCGAGGATGGGGTTAGGCAGCGAGAGGGATGGGGCGAGGATGGGCTTAGGCAGCGAGAGGGATGTGGCGAGGATGGGGTTAGGCAGCGAGAGGGATGGGGCGAGGATGGGGTTAGGCAGCGAGAGGGATGGGGCGAGGATGGGGTTAGGCAGCGAGAGGGATGGGGCGAGGATGGGGTTAGCAGCGAGAGGATGGGGCGAGGATGGGGTTAGGCAGCGAGAGGATGGGGCGAGGATGGGGTTAGGCAGCGAGAGGGATGGGGCGAGGATGGGGTTAGGCAGCGAGAGAGATGGGGCGAGGATGGGGTTAGGCAGCGAGAGGGATGGGGCGAGGATGGGGTAGGCAGCGAGAGGATGGGGCGAGGATGGGGTTAGGCAGCGAGAGGGATGGCTGGGGCGAGGATGGGGTTAGGCAGCGAGAGGGATGGGCGAGGATGGGGTTAGGCAGCGAGAGGGATGGGGCGAGGATGGGGTTAGGCAGCGAGAGGGATGGGGCGAGGATGGGGTTAGGCAGCGAGAGGGATGGGGCGAGGATGGGGTTAGGCAGCGAGAGGGATGGGGCGAGGATGGGGTTAGGCAGCGAGAGGGATGGGGCGAGGATGGGGTTAGGCAGCGAGAGGGATGGGGCGAGGATGGGGTTAGGCAGCGAGAGGGATGGGGCGAGGATGGGGTTAGGCAGCGAGAGGGATGGGGCGAGGATGGGGTTAGGCAGCGGGTGGGATGGGCCGGGGCGGTGGCGGGATGAAGGTCCTGCTGGTGATGCTTAGGGATTTTTACTTGTTTTTCTTTCTTTTTCTTGTTAGTTGATATCTGCCTTTTTCTTGTGAATTATTTCTGCAGGTTTGTGTGTTTTCTTTTTTATTATTTTTCTTTGATAGTTTTTCGTTTTGGTTTACTTTTGTTTTCTTTTCTGCGTGTTCATTTTGGGTCGCATCTTTTAAAGTGTAGGGCAGCCAGGCTAATGAATAATGATGATCAGAGATAGAGCATTGGAGAGGAGAGGAGAGGAGAGGAGAGAGGGGAGGAAAGAGGATATGAGAGGAGAGAGGCGAGGAAAGAGGGGAGGAAAGAGGAGAGAGGAGAGGATATGAGAGGAAAGAGGAGAGAGGAGAGGAAGGAGGAGGAGGAGAGGAAGAGGAGAAAGGAGAGAAAAGGGGAGAGGAAAGAGGAAAAGAGGAGAGGAGAGAGGAAGGAGGAGAGAGGAGAGGAGAGAAGAGAAGAAGCATGGGAAGAGAGGGAAGAGAACAACAGAATAGAACAGAAGAGAAAAGGAGAGAGGAGAAAAGTAAAGAGGGAAAAGAAGAAGAGAAAAGAGAAGAGAAGAAGAGAGAGAAAAAAATTGAAAAGGAGAGCAGAGAGTAGAAAAGAGGACAGGAGAAAGGAGAGGAGAGGAAAGAATACGAGAAGAGAGGGAAAAGACAGAAGAGAAAAAAAGAGAAGATCAGAGAAGAGGAAAGAATGGAAGAGAGGAAGCGAGAAGAGAAGCGGAAAGAAAAGAAGATAAAAGAGAAAAGACGAAGAGAGAAGATAACGAAAGAGAGTGACAAGAGCGGAAAAGACCGGAAATTTTCCCGTATTTCGGTCTGCAGAATATATGCATATATTGCCAGAAAAGGAAATGCAATTGATGATATGCCATAACGGGAATCTTGTGCAAGCGAACGTTGCAGCCTGCAATTCGAGCGCATATTGTAAGAGCATTAAATATTTATAGTTTGTGTGTGTGTGTGTGTGTGTGTGTGTGTGTGTGTGTGTGTGTGTGTGTGTGTGTGTGTGTGTGTGTGTGTGTGTGTGTGTGTGTGTGTTTGTGTTTGTGTTTGTGTTTGACGTGTTATTGAATGTAGTTACAGGTTGTTTGGGGGAATTTCTTTCGTAATTGTGTTATCATCTTCATAGTCTTAGTAATCGCCACCATTACCACCACCTATCGCCTTCACCATCATCCCCACCACTTTCGTCTTCACCCTCATCGCCACCGCTTCATAACCACTATCGCCTTCCTCATCATCACCACCACTATCGCTTTCACCCTTCTTTTACCCCCCAGTTTCAACCCTCATCATCGCCATATCGCCTTCACATCAATAACCCGTATCGCGTTCACCATCATCACTATCTACTTTCGCCCTCACCATCATTATCACCACCATCATCACCATCGTGGTTCCGTGGTATCACTTCATATATATTTTGATAGCTTCTGTGCCAGGAAAGGAATGGAATTATTACGTGACTTTTGAGTGATGATGATGGTAAGTGTTGTTTCCATGATGTGCCCCTTTTTGAAATACAAAGTGGATTGTTTACTTTCTCCCCCCCCCTCCTCCTCTTCTTGCTCTTCCTCCTCTTCTTGCTCCTCCTCTTTCTCTTCCTTCTCCTCCTTTCCTTCCCTCCTTTCCTCCTCCTCCTTCTCCTCTCCTCCTTCTCCTCCTCCTCCTTCCCCTCCCCCCTCTTTTCCCTTTTTCTCCCTTTTCCCCTTTCCCTTCTTCCTTCTCCTTCTCCCTTTTCCTTCCCTTCTCCTTTCCTTCTCCCTTTTCCTTCTCCCCCTTCCTCTCCTCCTCCCGCTCCTCCTCCTCCTCCCCCTCCCCCCCCTCCCCCTCCCTCCTCCCCCTCCCCTCCCCTCCCCCTCCCTCCTCCTCCTCCTCCTCCTCCTCCCCCCCCCCCTCCTCCCTTCCTCCCTCCTCCCTCCTCCCCACTCCCCCCCCTTCCTCCATTTTTTCTCCATTTCCTACTTCTTCACCACCAACACCATTACCACCACACAAAGACGAGAGATTGGTGGAGCTCCTCTCTCCATGAATGGCGGAAATCCTGTCGGTGGAGAGGCGTTGAGCGTCTTCTTAATGGGCTGTAGCCAATTTCGGATATCCTTTTCTCCTGTAAGGGACATTAGGTGTATATATGTATGTGTGTGTGTGTGTGTGTGTTTTGTGTGTGGTTTATATATAATATAATATATTATATATTAAATTTATATATAAATAAATATAATTATATATAATTTTGATTTTGTATATATATTATAATATAATAATATATATATAAATAATATTATATATTATATATATAATACATAAATTATATATACAAAATATAATATATAATTTTATATATATATTATAATATATATTTTTAGTATATATATATTTTGTATATATAGATAGATTTATATAATTATATGTTTATATTATGTATATTTTTATATGTATATATATGTTATTAAAGTATATATATGATAATGTGTAATTATGTACAAAAATTATATATTAATTATATGTATATATATGTAATATAATTTAATATATATGTATATATATGTACTAATATGTACTATTATGTACATTATATGTTTATGTATAAAATGTAAATATATGTTTTTTATTTTAAAATGTTAAATTGTTATAAATACAATTATATGTTTAAAATATATAGGTATTATTATAAAATATAAATATATATATATATATATTATTATATATTATATATATTGTTATATATATATTATTTGTATTATATGTATATAAGTTTTGTTTAAGTAATATAATATATATTAAAATATATTTATATTTTATATATATATATTATATAATTATAAAAATATATTTTAAAAAAATAAAATATATTAATAATAATATATATAAAATTATTAATTATTAAAATTAAAATTATTATAAATATTCATATATATTATATCAATAAATCTATATTTTATAATTATATATATATAATTTAATCATTTTATATTTTATATTTTTTTATATTATTTTTATATTATAAAATATATATTTTTAATATATATTATTTTTATAAAATATATTAAATAATATATATAACATAATACATATATATGCATACAGGCTGTGGATTTGCGAATGTGTACATATGTATTTCTTGAAGTCGCTCTCGGCATGGGCACCACCGTGTCCCCTCCGCGCCGTGCCATGACACCGGAGTGAGGGTGACACGTTTGTTCGACTCATTAGCCATGCTGTGTGTGAGTTTGTTCGATCTTTCGTAATTTTAATCAGTCGAGGCTGATTATTTATTGAAAAAGAGAGGAGGAAGAATCGGCATTTCTTGTTTTAAGAAGGATTTTTTCTCTGTCAGAAAGGAAAGAGAGAGAGAAAGGGGAAGAGGGAAAGAGAGGGGGAGGAGAGAGACAATGAGGGGGGAGGAGAGAGAAGGGGGAAAGGGGGGGAGAAAGGGAAGGAGAAAGAAAGGGGCGTGGAAGAAGAAGAAGAAGAAGAAGAGAGAGAGGAAGGAGAAGAGAGAGGGGAGAGAGAGAGAGAAAAGAAGGATGGGGGAGAGAAGAGGAGAGAAAAAGAAAGAAAATTTTAAAGCCCCCAATTGAAAACCCTTCAAAAAGGCAGACAAGGCCCCCCC
>NC_051386.1:7052661-7063642 GCF_015228065.2 Penaeus monodon | reverse complement strand
TTATGGATGATGATTATTATCATGGTCATTATCTCTTATCTTTTATCATTATTGTTAGTATTGTTAGCTTCTCTCTTTCTGTCTTTCTTTCTCTTTCTCTTTTTCTTTTTTCTTTCCCTTTCTCTTTCTTTCTTTCTTTTTTTCTTTCTATTTTTTCTTTCCCTCCCTCCCTTCCTTCCTTCCTTCCTTCCTTCCTTCCTTCCTACCTTCCTTCCTTCCTTCTTTCCTTCATTTCTCATTTACTTACTCACTGTCAGTCTAACGCACGCACACACACACACTTACATACACATACATACGCACACATACACATACATACACACACATACACACACAGACACACACACACGCGCTTCCTCGCGCTGGCGTCAAGAAGGCGTTAATACGGGCATTTATATGTTAATCGCTTCCCATCGTAAGAGAGGAAAAGTCGGGAGCAGAAGGAAATTCGTTACTTTTTGTGTAATACTAAATGTTCGCTAACTTCGACCTATATCTTCTCTTTTCTTTTCCTTTTCTCTTACTCTCTCTTTATCATGGTCTTTCCTACTTTCTCTTCTTTTTTCCCTCTCATATTTTCCTTATCTTCTTCCTGTTTTCCTCTCGTTCTCTCCTTTCTCTTCTCTCTCTCTCTATCTTTCTCACTTCATTCTCCTCCTCTCCCTCCTCCTCTCTCTCTCTCCCTTCGTTTCTCCCCTCTCCTCCCCTCCCTCCCCTCTCTCCTTCTCCTCATCCCTCCTTCTCCCTCTTCCCTCTCTCCTCCCCTTCGCTCTCTCTCATTCTCTCTCTCTCTCTCTCCTCTTCTCTCTCTCTCTTATCTCTCCTCTCACTCTCTCTCTCTCTCTCTCTCTCTCTCTCTCTCTCTCTCCTCTCTCTCTCTCTCTTTCATTCTCTCTCTCTCTCTCTCTCTCTCTCTCTCTCTCTCTCTCTCCTCTCCCTCTCTCTCCCTCTCTCCCCGTATTTGTTGGGTTAAGCTGCATACTGATCTTCTGCGAAAGGCTTTGTGCTGTATCTCACATCCTCGTAATTCTTGTAAACTCTTTACGGTTGACTGTTTGTGGTTGGCTCTTTACGGTCACCCCTTGTCGCAAAGGAAAACATCCTTCATACACACCGTAATCACACCATTAGCATGAAATTTACATGTAATTTGCACTACTTGGTCGAACGAGAAGAGCTGTAATGGGCCTATTGCAGTGTTTGTAATGCGACGATTATCATTCATAGAAATGGCGACAAGAGCGAGAGTTCTTTACAAAATAGAGGGACATTCAGCACACTACACCTGGTAATTTAACCAACGCTAGCATTCCCGACAGCAAAATTGTTATTCACTTCGCGGAAATATGAAAAATTTTGCATGGTAGTATTATTTTAAAACGGCTTGACATTAATTTGCGCCGAAGTGGACGTGGTGTGTGTGTGTATAGTGAATTAACATCAGTAGCACGACATCAGGATATACACCACCGATCAGGATATACTATATATGGTCATACACACACGTGAGTGAGTCAGTGTGTGAGTCGGTGAGTGTGTGAGTCAGTCAGTCCGTGATGGAGGGAGGGAGAAAGGAAGGGAAAGAAAGGGAGAGAGGGGGGAGAAGGGGAGTGTGAGTAAGAGTGTGAAAGTGAGTGAGTGAGGGGGCAAATGAGTTGATGAATGATTTAGTAAGTGAAGCAGGGAGTGAGTGAATGAGAGAGAGAGAGAGAGAGAGAGAGAGAGAGAGAGAGAGAGAGAGAGAGAGAGAGAGAGAGAGAGAAGGGGGCGAATGAGTTTATGAATGATGTAATGAGTGAGTGAGGGAGTGAATTTAGATGCAATAGAGGAACAGAAAGAAAGCGGCATCGATCGTCCTCCTCCCCCCCCTTCCCCCTTCCCCCTTCCCCCTTCCCCCTTTGTCCTTAAGAGATCTACGGGTGATATTTCGTCCCCGAGGCCATTCCAGGGCGCCCATTCTATCTTACACGCTCGCTCGTTTTTTTTTTGTTTTTTTTTTCCTTTCTTTTTGGGCTGCCTGTGAAATAAAATTATAATAGCGCGGGTAATTGGTGTGTGAACTTACCTCCAGAGACGCTGTCTGGTTCCACGGCGCGTCCTGCAGTTCTCTCCCCCTTTCTCTTTCTCTTTCCCTTCTCTTTCTTTTTCATTCTCTTTCTCTCTCTCTGTCCTTCGCTTTCTCTTTCTTCCTTTCTTTCTCTTTCTTTTCTTCTCTTTCTCTTTTTCTTTCCTTCTTTCTCTTTCATTCTTTTTTTTTTCTTCTCTCTCTCTCTCTCTCTCTCCCCTCCCTCCCTCCCTCCCTCCTTTCCTCCCTCCCTCCTTCCTCTCTCTTTCTCTCTCTCTCTCTCTCTCCCCCCCCTCTCTTCCTCTCCCCCCCTCTCTCCCCTTTTTTCTCTCCCCCCTTTTCTCCCCCTCCCCCCTCCCTCTCCTCTCCCCCTCTCTCTCTTTTCTCTTCTCTATCTCTCCTCAAACCCTTTTCTTTCTTTACCCTTTTTTACCCTTTCTCTCTCATTTTTCCTCTTTCTTTTAATTTATTTGCATATGTATATATAAGAGAGAAAGGGAGAAAGAGAAAGAAAGAGAGAGAGAGAGAAAGAAAGAGAAAGAAAGGGAAAGAGAAAGAAAGGGAAAGAGAAAGAAAGAGAGAAAGAGAAAGAAAGAGAGAAAGAGAAAGAGAAAGAAAGAGAAAGAGAAAAGAAAGAGAAAAGAGAAAGAAAAGAGAAAGAGAAAGAAAGGGAGGAGGGAAAGGAAAGGAGAGAGAGAGAGAAGAGAGAGAGAGAAAAGAAAAAGAGAGAGAGAGAGAGAGTAGAGAGGATTAAAAAAGTAGAGAGAGGAGGAAGAGAGAGAGAAGAGAGATGAGAGGATAGAGAGAAGAGAGAGAGAGAAATATATATAGAGAGAGAAAAATAGAAAGAGAGAGAGGTAAATAGAGAAATAGAAAGAAAGAAAGATGGAAGCGAGGAAGGGAATTTGTTTCCATTATTTCACATTAATTCCCCGCGTCATTCATAGGGATGTTTGGGGAAAATTTAGGTACCGATATTTTCCGGGGATATAATTACCTACAACGCTTTTATGTCCGACTCACATGGAATTGCTGAAATGTATAATCAACTATTTTTCTCGTGTGTTTTCCATGCTTCCCTGGGTTTCAGTTCGTTTCTTTTCTTCCCCTGATTTTTGCCTGCTTCCTCTTTTTGTCATTTCATACCTTTTCCACACATTTTATCTAATTTTGTGTTGTCTCCTTTATGTTGTTTGTTGTTTGTCTCCCTGCTTTTCATTACTTGTTTCTTTTTTATCAGTAGTTGGTAACTCTTCTTCATTGTCGTTCGAAAGTGGGTGTTGGCGAAATCCACGGATTTTTCACTCCTTGTTTCAACTTACCGATCTCGGGGTGCCGTGCGATACAGTCATTCAGTTATATTTCGTATGAGGTACAAATGTGGCTATTTTACCACAGGTTGGCGTGCTAGAGGATGTAATCGTGTTATGGCCTAAATTTGTAATGTAATTTCCTGAAATAATGTTATGACCTTATTTCAAATGTGTAGCAACCTTGGTGACGAATAAAATACAGAACCGTGGTCCTCCATTCGCAGTTTTTGGAGGATTTTGGGTCTGTGTTTTTGGGACGCCTGTTTACCGGGGTGTTAGGACGTATAGTTACGCTAAGGAACACTGGGGTTTTATCGATGACTCTTGGGTTGTGATCATTCGTACGCATTTGGCACGAGATTTAGGATGATGCTTTGGTTACGATTATTATATTGTTTATGTTATTATTTTTAGACATATGATTAGTTACTGTTATTGTTGTTGCCATCGTCGTCATCGTCATCGTCATCGTCATCGTCGTCGTCATCATCATCATCATCATCATCATCATCATCATCATCATCATCGTCATCATCATCATCACCCATCATCATCATCATCATCATCATCATCATCATCATCATCATCATCATCATCATCGTCATCATCATCGTCATCATCATCATCATCATCATCATCATCAAATGATAATAATAATAATGATAAAACAATAACAATCATAACTTTACAATAATAATGATGATGATGATGATGATGATGATGATAAGTGATAATAGTGATAATAGTATTAATGTTGATATTTATGTTAATAATAATAGAAATAGTAAGATTGTCTTGTTATTATTTTATCATCATCATCATCATCATCTCACCCATCATCTCATCATCATCATCATCATCATCATCATCATCATCATCATCATCATCATCATCATCATCATCATCATCATTATCATTATTATTATTCTTGTTCTTGTTGTTGTTATTATTATTGATATTAGTATCACTGTTATCAGTATTGATATTGTTGATATTAGTAGTAAAATATTGATATTTATATTATAAGTGGCTATGCTCAGAGTGATGATAGTAATAATAATGATGATAATAATTATAGTAATAATGATCATAGTAGTAATGATAATGATAATTATTATTGTTGTTGTTGTTGTTGTTGTTTCTGCTTCTACCTTTCACTTTTATCAGTGCCCAATACATGCGCACAACGCCACCTCACTGCTGCACTCTACCTCTCTCCTTCACTCTCACTCTCACTCTCTCACTCACTCACTCCTCACTCTCATCCTCCTCATTCCACCTCACTCCGATCACTCACGCTCACTCCATCACTCACATCACCTCACTCACTCACATCACTCACACTCAGCACTCACTCATCCCTTCTCATCACTTCACTCCTCACACTCAACGCCACACTCACTATCACTCACTCTTCCTTTCTCTCACTCATACCCACAATCACACTCACCACTCACACTCACGCTCCACAACTCTTGCCCTTAGCTCCTTGACTCTACTACTTCACACTCTCTCACATTCAGACATACATACACACAGAAAAAGTACACAGACCTACTTGAATAATTACGACTTTATGATTTTTAATTCCATTTTGCTTATATAATTTTTAATCTAGAAAATTGGAATTCAGAGGCAGAAGTTCCTTTTCACTGACGCGGACAAACGTTGCAGCCATCATCTTTAAGTTCTTTTTTTCCTTTTTTTTTCGTTAAAGCAATTATGTTTTTGCAGTTGGGAGGGGGATGGGGTTTGGGGGGAAGGAGGGCAGGTTCCTAATTTATTCGATTTATACTTAATCGGTTAACGGTGTAATGTGGTTTATATATATATTATATATATATATATTTTTATATATATATCTTATATATATATTATATAATATATACATACATATATATACGTATTATTATATACTCTATATATTATGTTACATTGTTTATATATATTTTTATATTTGTTTATATATATATATATATATATATATTTTATATAATATACATTTTTTTTTTCTTTTTTTTTTCTTTTTTTCTTTTCAATGTTACGTTGGTGAATAACTTGGAATGATGTTCTTGGAATGAGCAGGGTGTTTTGTAATTTTTCTTTCATACTATGTTTTGTGTTTGTGGTTATAAAGGAGGGGTCGGTTGTTTACCGCAAGGGGCAGTAGTGTAGGTACTTTTTTCTCTCTCTCGCTCTCGTTCTATTGCTCTCTCTCTCTCTCTCTCTCTCTCTCTCTCTCTCTCTCTCTCTCTCTCTCTCTCTCTCTCTCTCTCTCTCTCTCTCTCTCTCTCCCTCTCTCTTCTCTCCCCTCTCTCTCTCTCTCTCTCTCTCCCCCTCTCCCTCCCCCCCTCTCTCTCTCTCTCTCTCTCTCTCCTCTCTCTCTCTCTCTCTCTCTCCTCTCTCTCTCTCTCGTCTCTCTTTTCCTCTCCTCTCTTCTCTCTCTCTCCTTCCCTCTCCCTCCCTCCCTCCCTCCTTCCCTCCCTCCCTCCCTCCCTCCCTCTCCCCCTCCCTCTCCCTCTCCCTCTCCCTCTCCCTCTCCCTTTCTTTTGTTCATTCTCGGGCGGGTCTTGATTTGTATGCGTAAGGAGTTATTTTGATTTGCTTTATTACCCGTGTCCTTTCGCTCTTCAAGGCCAACTGCCGGGTTCTCACGCTCCGTGCGGAGGCTTTCGCCATGTGTGTGTGTGTGTGTGTGTGTGTGTGTGTGTGTGTGTGTGTGTGTGTGTGTGTGTGTGTGTGTGTGTGTGTGTGTGTGTGTGTGTCTGTGCCTGTGTTCGTCTCTACGTATATATATATATGCATGTATGTGTGTATGTGTGCTTGTGATAACGTGTATGTGTGTTTGTGATTATGTTTTATGCATATAGGCTTGGCATACCCCAGGCGCGTTTGGAAGTAAATCATGCTAGATGATCCCAAGATATACACATGCGTACGCGCACGCAGGCACCGCGGAGTTAAAATGCAATAATGAAGTTAAGGAGCGGGTCACGTATGAGATAAGTGGCAGAAGGAACCTGGGTTGCGCTGGTAGGACACGAGGGATGACCGAGGGGACACGGCGGGAATAGGAACGCCCTCTCCTCTTGCCCTCTCCCTCGCTCTGTCCCTCGCTCTATCCCTGTCTCTCTGTCTCTCTGTCTCTCCTCCCTCCCCCCCCCCCCCCCCCCCCCCTCCCCCCCCCCCCCCCCCCCTCCCCCCCCCCCTCCCCCCCTCCCTCCCCCCCCCTCCCTCCCTCCCTCCCTCCCTCCCTCCCTCCCTTTTCCTTCCTCTCTCTCTCTCTCTCCCCCTCTCCTCTTCTTCTCTCCTCTCCCCTCCTCTCCCCTTCCCCTCTCTCTGTCTCTCTGTCTCTCTCTCTCTCTCTCCCTCCCTCTCCCCCCCTCCCTCCCTCCCTCCCTCCCTCCCTCCCTCCCTCCCTCCCCTCTCTCCCTCTCTCTCTCTCTCCTCTCTCTCCCCTCTCTCTCTCTTTTTCTCTCTTCTCTTCTCTCTCTCTCTCTCTCTCTCTTCTCTCTCTTCTCTCCCTCTCCTCCCTCTCTCTCTCTCTCTTTCTCCCTCTCTCTTTCAGTTTTATTCTTGAAGAAAAACTTTTATTTGCGCCGTCAGCCCTTTAAACCCCTTTTTTTTGTAAAGCGTTAGTACAAAATAGCACTTCGAAATTTTTTTTTTTTTTATTTATTTTGATAAAAATTTTAAAGTCATCCTAACTCGTTTCACTAATGCCGACGTTTGATTTGTTTCAGGTGAGGGAAGAAGATCCTTGTCTGCGTTGCACTCTGCAGCTGAGCCTTGCACCCCCCCACCCCATTCTAGGTCACCCCCCCTCTCGGCCACCCCCACCTTGAGCTGCCTTCCTCCTGGCATGGTAAGTATGTGACCCCTTCTCCCTCCCCCACACCCAACCCCTCTCTTCCGCCTCCACCTTCTTACCTCTCTCGTCCTCTTTTCATTTTTTCCCCTTTCTCTTCTTTTCCTTCTTCGATAAAAAAAGATTCAGATATGTTTTTTCTTTCATGTATTTCCTTATCTTTCCCACCCTTCCCTTCCCTTTCCTTTCCTTTCCTTTTCCCCTTCCCCTTCCCCTTCCCTTTCCCCTCACCTTCCCCTTCCCCTTACCTTCCCCTCTTCTTTCTTCCTGCACCCCAACCAGTTCTTTTATCCACCACCTCGTACCTTGTAACCTTGGTCAAGGTCGACCTTACCCCCTCGTCCCCTCTTCTCCCTCCTCTCTCCCCTCTCCTCCCTCCTCTCTCCTCTCTCCCCTCTCCTCCTCCACCTCCCCTTGCTTCCCTCTTCTCCTCCCCCTCTCCCCCTCCCCTTGCTTCCCCTCTTCCCCTCCCCTATCCTCCTCCCCCTCTCCCCTCCCTGGAATGCGTGACGCGTGTCTCGAACGTGTACCGTGTCGATCGGACGTGCTCACACTCACCCTGGCTCTTCTTGCTTTCGGGGGGGAGTGTGGGTTGTGGGGGGGGGGTTGTGGGTGGGGTGGGTGGGTTTTTTTGTGGGGTGGGGGGGGGGGGGTTGTGTGTGGGGGGGGGTGGGTTGTTTGGGGGGGGTGTGTGTGTGGTGTGTGTGTGTGTGTGTGTGTGTGTGGTGTGGGTGTGTTGTTTGTGTGGGTGTGGTGGTGTGTTTGTGGGGGGGGGGGGGGGTGGGGTGGGGGTGGGTGTGTGGTGTGGTGTGGGGAGGGGGGGTGGGGGGGGGGGGGTGGGTTTTGGGTTTGGTTTTGTGGGGGGGGGGGGGGGGGGGGGGGGGGGGGTGGTGTGGGGGGTGTGTTTTGTGGGGGGTTTGGGGGGTGGTGTTGGGGTGGGGGGGGGTGTGGTTGGGGGGGTGTGGTGGTTGTTGTGTGTTTTTTGTGTTATCATATCTTCTTCTATATATATATAATATATTTTTTATATATAAAAATTGTATATTATTAATTTATTATTTAATATATAAAAAAAAAAAAAAAAATTATTAAATTTTAAAATTTTAATATTTGTGTGGGGTGGTGTGGGGTGTGTGTGTGTGTGTGTGTGTGTGTTGGTGTGTGTGTGTGTGTGGTGTGTGTGTGTTATGGGGGAAGGGGGGTGTGTGTGGGGGGTTGTGTGTGAGAAAGGGGGAAACGGGGAGGAAAAAGGGGAAGATGAGAGGGAGAGAAAGAAAGGGGGAGAGGGAGGGAAGAAAAGGCGGGGAGAGAGGGAACAAAAACAAAAGGGAAAGGGAAAAATAGAAAAGGAAAAGGGGGAGGGGGAAATAAAGAGAGAAAGAGCGACAGACGGACAAAAGCGACAGACAGACGACAGACGAAGACAGACGCCAGACAACAACAGACGACAGCAGACGACAGACAGACAGCAGAAGCAGAAAAAGAAAGAAAGAAAGAAAGAAAGAGAGACAACGCAACAGACAGACGACAACAAAGAAGAAAAAGAAAGAAGAAAAAAGAAAAAAAAAGAAAGAAAGAAGAAAGAAGACAGAGAGAGACAGACCAAAGACAGACAAACAAAGACGACAGACGAGACAAAGGAGACAGACAAAAGACGACAAGAACAGCAGCAGAGAACAGAAGACAGGAAAAAAGACAGACAGAGAGCAACAGACAGAGAGACAGACAGACAGAGAGCGAAGACAAAAGACAAGAGACAGACAACAGAGAGACAGACGAAAAGAGAGACGAGAGCAGACAGACAGAGAGACAGAAGAGAGACAGACAGCAGAGGCGACAGCAGACGAGAGACGGAGAGAAAAGAGAGAGAAAACAAGAGAGAAACAGAGAGAGAAAAAAGAGAGAGAAACGAAGAGGAAAAGAGAAAAAGGAAAAAAAGAAAAGGAGAAAAAAGAGAAAAAGAAAGAGAAAGAGAGAGAGAGAAGGGAGAGGAAAGAGGGAAAAGGGAAGAGGAGGAGAGAGAGAGAGAGAGAGAGAGAGAGAAAAAGAGAGAGAGAAAAAGAGAAAAAAAAAAAGGGGGAGAGAGAGAGAGAGGAGAGAAGGAGAAGAAAGGGGAGAAGGAGAAGAGGAGGAGAGAAGAAGGAGAGGAAGGCAACCAAACGGACTGGAAAAAAAAGAAAAAAAGAAAAAAAAGAGAGAAAGAAAGACAGAAGTAGGGGAGGGGAGGGGAGGGGAGGAGGGGGACTGACCTTTCTCAAGGCCACGGGGGAGGGAATCCAATACCAGCGGGCCTTTTATTTATTCACGAGTGATCGAGTGCCACGTCGCATTTCCTTCTCCTCTTCCTTTTATCTCTTCTTTCCCTCGTCGGGATTTACGAGATTTACTCACACTTTCGCTCACGTCCCCCAATGTTCTCCCCACCCCCCCTCCTGCACCGCCCCCTCTCTCTTCTCTCTCTCTCTCTCTCTCTCCATCCTCTTTTCTCTCTCTCCCCCTCTCTCCTCCCTCTCTCTCGTCTCTTCTCTCCTCTCCCCTCTTTTTTTTTCTTCTTTCTTTCTTTCTCTCTCTTTTTTTTTTCTTTTTTTCTCTCTCTTTCCTTTTTTTTTTTTTCTCTTTCCCCCTTTTTTTCCCCCCTTCTCCCTTTTTCTCTTTTTTTTCCTTTTCCCTCTTTTTTCTCTTTCTCTCTTTTCTCCTTTCTCTCTTCTCTCTCTTCTCTCTCCTCTCTCACTCTCTCTCTCCTCTCTCCTCTCTCTCTCTTTTCTCTCTCTCTCTCTCCTCTCTCTTTTCCTCTCTCTCTCTCTCCTTCTCTCTCCTCTCTCTTCTTTCCCCCTCTTTCTCCCATCACTTTCTTATCTTTCTCTATTTTCTCTCTCTCTCTCCTCTCTCCCCTTTCTTTTTCTCTCTCCCCTTTTCTCTCTCCTTTTTTCTTTTTCTTTTTTTTCTCTTTTCTCCTTTCTTTCCCCCTTTCCCTCCTTTTCTCCCCCTTTCTCTCTCTTCCTCCCTCTCCTTTTCTCTCCTCCTCTTCCTTTTTCCTCCTCTCCCTTCTCTCTCTCTCTCTTCTTTCTCTCTCCTCTCCCCTCCCCTCCTCTCTCCTCTCTCTCCTTCTCTCTCCTCTTCTCTCTCTCTTCCCCCCTCTTCCTTCCTTTTTTCTCTTTTTTCCCTCTCCATTTTTCTTTAAAAATTTTTTTTACTGCCGTTTTTTCCTCCGTTTTCTCCTTCTCCCTCCCCCTCCCTCTCCCTCTCATTCTCCCCCCCCCCCCCCCTTCCCCCTCTCCCCCCCCTCCTCTCTCATAATCCCCCCCCCCCCCCCCCCCCCCGTGAGACGGATTTGCACTTATATACACACGCTTGTCTCGCACACGGGCATACTTACACACGCATGCATGCAGAGGCGCACACACAACAAGGAAGCGAAGAACCAAAAACCCCAGTAACTTTTTAATAATACCCATCCTCCATTCATTCTCATGTGAAAAGTGCTACATGTATACATAAAATACGCATACAATTGCATGCAAAATACATATACATACATATCATACATATACATACATATATCATACTATATGCTAATATATTTCATCTATATGCCTACATTATGCTACATTACATCATATACATACATATCAACAACTACTAAACATAATCATACATTTTCCCTACTATCTACATATACATACATATACATACATAACATACATATACTACATCAATACTCAAACCCCACAACCC
>NC_051386.1:7022661-7047661 GCF_015228065.2 Penaeus monodon | reverse complement strand
CATATCCCTCCATTCCCCATCCCATCCCCACTTACTCCTTACCTTACCCCCTTCTCTTATCTCCCCCATCCCTCTCCTCCTTCCCCCGTCCTTCTCCCTTTCCCTCTTCCCCCATCCCCTCTCCCTCTCCCTCTCCCTCTCCCTCTCCCTCTCCCTCTCCCTCTCCCTCTCCCTCTCCCTCCAATCCCTCTCCCTCTTCCCCCTTCCTTTATCCCTCTCCCTCTTCGCCCTCCCCCAATCCCTCTCCCTCTTCCCCCTTCCTTTATCCCTGTGACCCCTCCCCCAGCCCCTTCCTCTCCCTCTCCCTCTTCCCCCTTCCTTTATCCCTGCGACCCTTCCCCCAGCCCCTTCCTCTCCCTCTCCCCCTTCCCCCTTCCGTTATCCCTCTGCCCCTTCCCTCGCCTGACAAACCACACACACCTTCCGCGGACCACGAGAGGCGACCCTACGACCCCTCGCGGTCGTCGATACCACGGCGTGATTTCGAGGGTTGTGTGCTTTATGCGGATTTATAGTGGCGTAAATATGTGACCTCGTGAGTGTTGGGGAAGGAGAGGGCGAGGGTAAGAGAGAGGGAACGAGCGAGGAAGACGGATAGAAAGTGGGAGAGGGACAGGGACATGGAAAGTGTGTTGAGTAAAATAGTGAGAGAGGAAGAGTAATAGTGAGAATGAGTGAGAGGGAGAGGGAAAGAGAGAGGGGGAGGGCACAGTGAGACAAACAGACTAATTGACTGACTGACGGACTCACAAACAGTAAAGAGGGAGAGGAAGGGAGAGAGAAAGGCTGAGAGAGTTGAGGGCCAGCAGGTAAGCAGTGAGCAGGCAGGACGCGGGCGTGGTGATGGTGCCACGTGCTGAGGGAGGAGGGCCACTACCTCCACGACGGCACCGCCACACGCACACACGCTCACCTCGGGTTCGTCCTCACTACAGGCACCGTGCTTGTAGGGCGCCCTGCTCCGGCTGGCGTAGCTGCCCAGTGCCTCCCCGCGCGGTGCGAGACGCTGAAGGTGAACAGGCCGCGGGCGCATTCGCCAGTGACTGCCGGTGTTGAAGGAGCGCGAAGCGAGGGTGCTTAGTGTCCGTGACAGGTGCCGGAGAAGCGAGGAGTCAGCGCTAATTGAACAGGAAGTTCAAGACGGACGGGGCTGGTCGTCTACAGGTAAGGCGGAGAGGCGCCGGGAAGCCCCACAACGGAGAGGCTTCTGGGATGTGAGAGTTGATGTTATTGCTTTGTGCTGGAAGATGACAGGGCGAGGGGGAGGGGGGACAGTTGTTGTGTGCGGGGGGGGGGGGGCCGGACCTCCCGATATTGAACATATGCAGGAAGAGATCGCGTGCGTAATTATCCCCTGCTGCAACCCTCCCCCACTCCCGTCCTCTCCTTCCCTGACCCCCCTCCCCTCCCCATCCCGCGCCAAAATAAACCTTTTCAAGGTCAATTTTTTTCCTCCCAGTCACGGCGAAGGTCATCTGGGACAGGTGGGGGTAGGGGTGCGATAGGGGGAGGGGGCACAGCGGCCCTGTTCTTGAGGGTCGACTTTCTGAGTTCTCTTCGCCTCTCGCTCTGCAGTGAAGTCCGGCTGGCGAGAGAGAAACGCACGAACAGAAAACTCGAGACGGAAGAGAGAGGACGAATCCCCTGGTCTCGATTTTTCAGCCTTTTGATGGACTGGTTGTCTCGCCTGGAATCGGGGCTAAAATTCCCGTTCCATGCATGAAGCCTCGGGACGCCCCGCCGCAGGATGCAATATTTAGGTGTCGAGGTAGGATTCAGGACAACTGCGTCAGCGCTTTGGAGGGACTGCAACACACACACACAAACACACACAGACACATACACACGCGCCGGCCTGCTTGGTGTGTGTGTGTGTGTGTGTGTGTGTGTGTGTGTGTGTGTGTGTGTTTTATTGTGTGTTATTGTGTGTTATTGTGTGTGTGTGTGCGCACGCGTGCGTGCGTGTGTGTGTGTTTGGTGTGTATCTGTGTGCGTGTGGGTATGTGTGCTCGCGCGCGCGTTTTGCTCTGTCCAGTGACACCGGCCGGGGTCGAGGAGTAGACAGGCCGCCGCAGCCGACCGTCGCGTGGATCGATTGACCGCTGCTGCTTGAATGAGCCCCGGAGAAGTACTGTCGGAATTGCAGGAGGCTGATGCAATATGCAGCAATTGCAGCAATCCTCGTGGCCGCCGCCTCTCTCGCGCTCGCTGGGTGTCACGGGCGAGAAGGAAGCCAGGCGTTGGCTGTCGGATTTGCCGCGTTCGTTGCGCTCGGAGGCTGCGGGGGCGGCGTCTTCGGGGATCGGCTTTGTTGCTGCTTCTCGCCTGCTCTCTCTCTTGATGTTGCGCGAGAAGCTGCCTTTTCAGTGGCATTCAGTCCTTCCCTTGCCGTTACCCGTTTACGTGATACTGCTTACTGCTGCTGCTTTCTTCTCTGGCCTCAGCCCTCTGCCCACCAGCCCTCTCCCCACCAGCCCTCTCCCCACGGCGGCCACGGCCACTACTACGGCTACTATTGCTTTTCCTGCTGCTGCTGCGATGGTATTACTGTTATTGCTTTGCGGTTAATATAACTATTACCATTACTATTCCAACAACAACTACTCTCCTACTCCTACTCAACTCCTACTACTATTACTATTACTATTAATATTACTTTTACTATTACAGTGACTACTCGTATTAATATTAATACTGTTGGTATTGCTTTTACTATTTTACTTTTACTATTCTTATTGTCATTACAACAATAATCAGCATTACGACTGCTGATAAAGTTGCTGTTACTTACCGTAAAAAGTGCTTTATTTTTTTCTACTACGACTACTGAATACTGTTTTAATAACTTTACTACTACACATTTATTACTGTTGCCACTGCTGCTAGAGGAAAATATGAATGGGACTCAATAACTTAATAATGTAAGACATGTTATTGATTCTCATTCATAACTGTTTTCTACACTTGCCGTCATAAACTGAATTCACCATACTATCATTATTATACTTTGTCTCTTCTGCTACCTCCACCGCTGCTGTTATAACTAGTTGTAGCTTGCAAATACACGGTCATTGCAGTGCAAATTCTGCATCATTGATCAAATGTTCGTATCCGTACTTACCGTATCTTAGTTCTCGCAGTGTGATGCTTTCATGCAGTACGATTGCATCATGCTTGCCTTCTTGCTGTATGTCAGCATCATGCAGCATAGTAGTTCCATGCCTCATAGCATTTGGTAGGCAGGGAAGAATCAATTGAAAGGGAGTTTCGCAAACAACCCAGACACTTGTTTACGTGTCAAAGAGCGGAGCCGAGACGGTGCTTTCAAATGGTTATCCCTCGACAGGGTTTCCTATTGCCGTCGGTATATAATCTTGACACTCAGCGGGAAGCAACCTTGGGTCTAATTATGGGAGTAAAGGGAGAGGAGCGATGAAAGACGAGGATGAGGATGATGAGGACCAGGGGCAGAAAGAGGAGGAAGAGAGAGAAGAGGAGAAAGAAGAAACGATAAGGGAGAAGAAGAAAAAAAAAAAAAAAGGAAAAGGAAAAAGAAGAGGGAGAAAAAAAAATGGTTGCTCTTGGTGTACGAAAATAGTAGCGACATCCAACATTTACAAACAAACCGAGTAATTAGCAAAACATTTACACCGCCCATAGCCGGCGACGAGAAAGATTCGCGGGCGCGCATCCGGCGCACATCACTCTCTCGGCGTACCCGGGGGCGTCACGGCGTTGATGACGTAACGCTATTCATATCGGTGTTAGCGCCGACTGCCAAATGTGCACATCCGGGAATTCAAAGGAATAATCGGCAACCAGCGAGAATTTGGTAACCCATTTACATAATTCACACGTCTATAAGCGGCGCTGCTCCCTTGAAGACACGAACTGCTTGGGAGAAGTTCCGGGAAAATACTTAACCTCGGCTGTAGTTTACTTCGCTTTTTTCCTGCTTTGCTTTAGACTGAAGCGGCAGCCTGCACCAAACTCCATCGGGGATTTATATTAGTAGTTCATAGCCGAAATAAAGATGAAAACATGGGGGCGTATTCGGAATGGAGCGCACATGTAGATTCACAGGACACGCATACTTTTTTATATTTTTGAGTTTAGAAGGAAGAAGCCACCAGGATAAAGATTCCCGGTAGTCATGTCAGAGAAACAAAACGATTGAAGAGCTAAGTAGTTGCTCGAATGAGGTGTTCGCTCGCCCTTTCTCGCTTCTCCGGTGAACTCCCAAGAACGCTTTTCGGAGACTACGGTCGCCGAGAGCCTCGCGAGAAAGCAGGCGAGTGGGCGGATGGCGTGTGGAGTATGAATTAGCACGCGCGTTCGCAGGGCTGTGGTACGTGGTGACGCGGGCGTGGCGATGAGGAGAGTGATTGAAGACCATTTGCAGGGGGGGGGGGGTGCAGCGGAAGTAGTGGCAGTCGCAGCAGCAGGAGCTTAGATTTGGTGTTGGTATTTGGTCTGAGGAAAGGGGGCTACCGTTTGAGTGGTTTTCTTTTCTTGGTTATCTCTTTTCTGCTTGCATCTGTTCTTCACATTGCCTCAGCTTTTGTTTTCCTCATCTAAGGTACATGTGAGGATGTTCGTCTGTTTTCTTCTGTCTTCTTCTTCGTCTTCTTCTTCTTCTTCTTCTTCTTCTTCTTCTTCTTCTTCTTCTTCTTCTTCTTCTTCTTCTTGCTCCTTTTCATTCTCATTCTTTCTATTCATTTTCTCATTATCATTCATTGTATTTGCCTTGTAACTTTTTTATTTTTTCATTGCGTCCTTGCTCGCCGTCTTTCATCACCGTTTACATTGCGGCAAAGAAACTCGTTCAAGTGCGAAAAGTTATACGGAAAGCCTTTGGCGTGTGAGTAATGTGGTTATGGAAACGACCTGTGTAAGCGACGGCAAAAGACGCCGTTTTTATCAGCTTTGGGCGACGCAAGGGGATTGTTTGGTTTTGAAATAGCTCCAGATGCAAAATATTGCCAGTATGGAAAACCTTGCAATGCCTAACATCCTTCAGGCATCTCCTGTGCAAGCTCGAGTAGATTTACCTCTCAAAAAATAGAAGTAAGATGTGATTTTAGGGAATTTAAATACACTTTTTTTTTAGACATTGTTAAGTCATTCATATTTCAGTATTTTTTTTTAACTAGCATGTATATTCGAATGTTGCGTTTATTTAAAAATAACTTCATGAGGATATCCAGGACGTCATTTTCGACCGATGGAGATGGAATTGTGTCATTACGAGAGATAAGGGTGAGCATTGTCCATTCCACCTTATCCTAATCATGTATTTTATCTCACAGTTTGGATAGGTATAAATGAGGATGATTATTTTATTCACAAGGCAAGTAAGGAAGCAGCTTCTGTTCCGTATTCTTGATCTTTGCATATTTCTCTCATAGTTAATATCTGGATTTATATGTCGAGTAGATTTGTTTTCGTTGGGAAATAGAAGTTCGGCATAGATGGCGATTATGAAAACAGGATGTAAATTCTAAATATAAATATTTTGCTTAAATGTTTTCCTTGCCGGGTCTTCCGTAGGAGGTTGATATATGGGATTTAGTTTTACTCAGGAATATAGTAACGGGATGTCACCACTTATCATTTTTTATTTTCAAAATTGAAAAATTCGGCACGGACGCATCGGCCTCATGTTTTTTTTTTTTTTTGACGCATCGGCCTCATGTTTTTTTTTTTTTTTTTTTTTTTTTTTTTCTAATTAAGGTGGAATAGTTTCCTTTTCCTATGTCAAAACCTGTCCCCGAGAGAGGCCGGGGAAAACTTTTTTTTTCGCCCTCCGAAATTAACGTTTTTCACGTTTCAATGAATCCAATACGGTAGGTCCGATTAAATAATCGAGATATGAAAATTTTCAAAGGATAAGAATACGAGGGTGACGAGCAGAAATCGCGAGAAGAAAGGAAAGAAGGAAAGAAAGAAGGAAAGAAAAAAGTCAGATTACCTTTCCCTCTGAAAAGGAGAAAAGTAATCTATTGCTGGTGCGCCTGTATATCGCCTGCCATCCTCTTTTTCTCCCATCTCACCTCCCCTGTTCCTCTCTCCCTTCCTTCCTACCTCTCCCTGTTTCCCTCTCTCCTCTATCCCTCCTCCCTCTCCTCCTTTCTCTCTCTCCCTGTTACGTCTCTCCTCCCTCTCCCCCTTTCTCTCTCCCTGTTTCCTCTCCTTTCCCCCTCCCATCCTACCTCTCTGTTCCCTCTCTCCCTTCGTACCTCCCCTTCTCTCTCTCTCTCTCTCTCTCTCTCTCTCTCTCTCTCTCTCTCTCTCTCTCTCTCTCTCTCTCTCTCTCTCTCTCTCTCTCTCTCTCTCTCTCTCTGTTCCTTCTACCCTTCTCCCCCCTCCCCTCCCTCTCTCCCTTTTCCTCGTATTCTTCCCCTCCCTTTCTCCTCCTCCCTCCCTCCCTCCCTCCCTCCCCCCTCCCTCCCTCCCTCCCCTTTCTCTGTCCTTCCTTCCTTCCCTCCCTCGCTTCCTCCCTCCCTCTCTCCCTCTCTCCCTCCCCCCTCCCTCCCGCCCTCCCCCCCCCCCTCCCCCCCCCTCCCCCTCTCTCTGCCCTTCCCTCCCTTGGCCTTATGATTTGTCGACACGTTGCATTGAGGGCTTACGTTGGGAGCCCCGGCGTTTCTCTTGACTGCCACTCGCATCGGTCGCAGGCCTCGTGATGCATTGGTCGGATATTGGTCGGTTAGCTTCCCCCCCACCCCCCTCCCTGTTCCCCTTCAACTCTTCTATTCCCTCCTTTCTTCCCGTTTCCTTTTATCTTTTTGCTCCTCTGTCCCTTTCCCTCTTTCCTTTCTGCTTCCCTTTCCCCTCCCCCCACCCTTTCTCTCTTCCCTCCCTTCATCCCTCTGTTCTCCCCATGAGTTCCCTCCCTGCCCTCCCCCTCTCATCCAACTTCCCCTTCTCTTCTTCCCTTCAGTTCTCCCTCCCATTCTTCCTTCTTTCTCCCTTCCCTTCGCTTTCTCCCGTACCTTCTCCTCCTCTCTTCCCTTCTCCACCTCCCTTCGCTTCTCCTCCTCCCTTCCCTTCTCTTCCTCCCTTCCCTTCTCCTCCTCTCCTCCCATCTCCTCCTCCCTTCTGACCTTTCAGCCCCCCCCCCCCTCCCCAAGTGGAGCGCGAAATCGCCATGATTTTAGCTCCCGAGGTCAGGCACCTACCTCGGGGTCAGATATCCGCGCGGGCCGAGTGAATGAGCCATTTCCGTGTCGTGAGGCGGGGGCTCGGGGGGGGGGGGGGGAGGCCTCGCTCCGCCCGCGCGCCCTGCGGTGGAGTGCGCGATCGCTTTTGCTGTTGGAGGGGCTTGGTGGCTGGTTTTTCGTCCCCCCCATCCCCCCCCCCCCATCACACCGCCACCCGCCCCCCGCCACCGCCACCGCCACCGCCACCACCCACCCACCCCCCCCCAAAGCCACCACCCCCCACGACCACCACCACCCCACCGCACGAACCCACCGACCGCCCCCCCCGCCCGCCCGCCGCCATCATCATCATGTCATTAACAGTATCATCATTGTTTTAATTATTTATTTCACATGATAATATATATGAAAATAATTGTTTTATACTTAATGACAAATAGTACCCTGCGTATAATAGGAGATAAAAAAGAAGGATATGACGGAGGGGTAGAAGAAGAAACACAAAAACAAGAAAGAAGAAAATCTTGAGGAAATAAAAACAAAAGACTGAAATGAATAAGATATCGCTAATGGACCATTCCTATTCCCGTTTTCTGTGGAATCGGCCCGGATATGAATTTGTGAGATTTATGGTGTCTCTGGTCTATAGTGCAGTAGCCAGGCGGTCGACCTAATAAACCAATAACAGATATTTATGCACAGGTTGATTCTCCCATTAATTCTTCTCCTTTCTCTCTTCTCTTCTTCTCTCTTCTCCCTCTCTCTCTTCTCTCTCTCTTCTTCTCTCTCTTCTCTTTCTCTTCTCTCTCTCTCTCTTTTCTTCTCTTCTCTCCTTTTTCTCTCTTCTCCCCTTTTTCTTCTCTCCTTCTCCTTCTCCTTCCTCTTCTCTTTTTTACGTTTCCTTTTTCTTTTTCCCCCTTTCCTTCTCCTCTCATTCTCTCCTCCTTCCCTTCCTCCTGCCTCTCCTCCTCCCATTCCTCCTCCTCCTCCCACTCCTCCTCCTCCTCTCCTCCTCCTCCTCCTCTTCCTCCCCTCCTGCCTTTCCTCCTCCTCCTCCTCTCCTCCTCTCCTCCTCCCTCCTCCCCCTCCTCCTCCTCCTCCCCTCTCCTCCTCCTTCCTCCCCCCTCCTCCTCCTCCCTTTTTCCTTTTTCCTTTCCTCTTTCCCCTCTCCCCTTCCTCCTCCTCCTCCCTCCTCCTCCTCTTCCTTCCTCCTCCTCCCCCCATTCCTCCCCCTCTCCTCTTCCTCCTTTTTCCCCTCCTCTCTCCCCCTTTCCCTTCTCCCCTCCCCTTCCCTCTCCCCTCTCTCCTTATTCTCTCCCCCATTTTTCCACCCCCCCCATTTTTCCCCTTTCCCCTTCCCCCCCTTCTCTTCTCTCCCACCCTCCCCCCCCCCTCGCCATCTCCCTTCGTTTCAATCTCCAGGGGGGGAGGACGGGGGGGGGGTCACGAGACGGGAAATAACTTGGGCAAACGGACATTCCTCGAGGCACCGAAAAAAAAATCGAGGGTAAACAAAGAATCCCGAGACAAGAAGGATTTTAAAAAAAAAAGGAGAAAACGCAAAATTTAGAGATACGAGCGCTATGAAAAGAAACCGGAAATTGTTGAAAATGTGCTATGCTTTACCTGTGTTCTCGGAACAGGTGTAGTTCTCTCGATGTTTATCTCGCTCCCCGCTGTTGTCTTGAAGTGTAACGAGGTTAGTGGAGTGGGGGCGAGAGTGAGAGTTTGAATGAGGAGGAAGGTGAGAGTGAGAGAATGAGGAGGAAAATGGGAATGAGAGTTTGAATGAGGAGGGAAGTGAGAGTGAGAGAATGAGGAGGAAGGTGAGAGTGAGGGAATGAGGAGAATGAGAAAAATGAGTAAGATTTGAATAGGAGGAATGAGAGTGAGAGAATGAGGCGAGAAAAATGGGAATGAGAGAATGAGAAAAATGAGAGTGAGAGTTGGAATGAGGAGGAAAATGAGGGTGATAGTGGAGGAAATGAGGGTGAGTTAGAATTGAGGAAGAAAGAGTGAGAGTGTGTGAATGAGTGAGTGAGTGAAGCTTGTTCTTGTAACGAGGTTCCTAGAGTGAGTGTGAATGTTAAAGTGAGAGATACGAGATAGAGATAGAGAAAGAAATGGTGAGGGAGAGAGAGAGAGAAAGAGAAATAGAAAGAGAAAGAGATAGAAATGGTGAGGGAGAGAGGGAGAGAAAGAGAAATAGAAAGAGCAAAAAGAAGAGTAAGGATGTAGAGGAGAGAATCACCCGTGATATGATAAAAATGGGTGGCGTGTGAACACAGCCTGAAAAAGCGATAATATTGAGTCATAAGTTTAAACACGATCCACATTCGGCGCTCGCGTTCATTGATTTGAGTCGATATTCCTTTCTCTCATCGCCGGTTGCCTCGTGGGGGGGTGGTGTGGTGTGTTGTTGTGTGTGTGTGTGTGTGTGTGTGTGTGTGTGTGTGTGTGCGTGTGTGTGTGTGTGGTGTGTGTGTGTGTGTGTGTGTGTGTGTGTGTGTGAGTGTGTGTGTTGTGGTGTGTGTGTGTGTGTGTGTGTGTGTGTGTGTGTGTGTGTGTGTGTGTGTGTGTGTGTGTGTGGTGTGTGTGTGTGTGTTTCTTTCTTTTTCTGTTTTGTGTTTGTGTGTATTTGTTCGTTCGTTTTCAAGGAAAGAAGAGCGGAATAAACAGAGAGGATATCGTGTCGAACGTAATTAGGGGCCGCAGCTTCACCTGGATGATCGGGGGAGGATGGCTAATATCCTTCCCTCTCTCTTCTCTCCCCATTTAGTCCTCCCATTCCTTTTCTCCCTATCCTCTATCCCTTCTTACAAATCCCCAATCTCCTTCTCTTTCTCCGTCTCCCCTTCTCATGTCTTTCCTCTCTCTTTCCTTCCGTCCTTTCAATTCCTCTTCTCTCTTCCTTTTCCCTTTTCCTCTTCCTCTTTCCCTCACGCTTCATTTTCCTGCTTTCCATTTCCTATTTTCCCTTTTTCTCCCCTTCTCTTTTCTCCTCATTCTTCCTTCTCCTCTTCCCCCTCCCCTTCCTTCTCTCCCCCTCTAATCTTCTCTCCTTTCCTATCTCCTCTTCTCCTTTTCCTCTACTCTTTTCCCCATCTTCCTTCTCCTTCTAACGCTTCTCCCCTACCCTCCCCCCTTCTCTCCCCCCTCCCCCTCCCCTTCTCCCTCCATTTTCTCCCTTCTCCCATTCCCCTCCTCGCTTTCTCCCTTTCCCCTTTTCGGTTTCTCCCTCCTCCACTTACTTCTTCCCCCCTTCTCCTCCCCTTCCCCTCTTCCCCCTCCCCCCTTAACCGCCCCACCCATACCTACCTGTGTCCTCGATAATCAATGACATGAAAGGTAGGTGGGAGGGGGAGGGGAGGGGAAGAGGGAGGGGGAGGGAAGGGGAAGAGGGAGGGGAAGAGGGAAGAGGGAAGAAGGGAGAGGGAGAGTGGAGTAAGGGAAAAGAGTTGGAAAAAGAGGGTAGGGGATGAAGCGGATAGGACGAGGAGCGTAAGGGGAAGGGAGGGGAAGGGGAGGGGAAGGGGGGTGAGGAAAAGGGGAAGAGGGAGGGAGGGGTGGGTGGAAGATAGCGTCTCTCTCTCTCTCTCTCTCTCTCTCTCTCTCTCTCTCTCTCTCTCTCTCTCTCTCTCTCTCTCTCTCTCTCGCGATCCCCGTGTTTACTGGGCCGGATTTTCGTCCTTTTGGCAGGGGTGAAGGCGGGTCTATAGCTATCGA
Source organism: Penaeus monodon (assembly GCF_015228065.2). Lineage (NCBI taxonomy): Eukaryota > Metazoa > Arthropoda > Malacostraca > Decapoda > Penaeidae > Penaeus > Penaeus monodon. The sequence continues at coordinate 7,036,772 of NC_051386.1, read as the reverse complement.
TCGCGCCCCTTGGCCCTTAGGGGGGGGTGGGGTGGGGTGGGGGTTAGAGGGTGTGTGTGGGAGATTATCGTGTTTATTGTTTGTTTTTTGTTGTGTCGTGTTTGGTAGAAAAGGAATGGAAAGGAATGTAAGGAAAAAAAATATTTGTTTATTGTCGTTAGCTGTTTTTGTCAGGGATATTTTTGTTGTTTGTTAGATATTGTTATAATGAGTATTGTTATTATTGTTGCTGTTGATGTTATTATCATCATTATTATCATCGTTATCACTATCACTATCATTATCATCGTCATTATCATCATCATCATCACACCATCTATATTATCATTTTCATTAATTATCATTTCAATCATCATCATCATCATCATCATCATCATCATCATCATTATCACCATTTCGTCATAGATGTCATTATCGTCATTGTTATTATTATTATTGTTATTATTATTGATATTATTGTTATTAATATTACTATTATTAATATTACTATTATTGATATTGCTATTAATAATAATAATAATAATAATAATAATAATAATAATAATAATAATAATAATAATAATAATAATAATATGATGATGATGATGATGATGATGATGATGAATGATGATGATGATGATGATGATGATGATGATGATGATGATGATGATATTCGCATGTTATTAATATTGCTGTGATTGTTATCATTACTATTTTGGTGTTATTATTGTTGCCGACGCGTTCTTGTATTTTTTCTTGTTCTTGTTATTGCTCTATTGTTGTCGCTGATATTATGATTGTTTTTGTCATTGTTCTTGTTATAGTCACCACCACCACATTCAACACCACCGTATTCATCATAATAATTAACTCGATAAATTTCCTATTACTCCTACCGACTCGCTAAAATGTGTGACGTCAGCGTAATTCACAATTTATTAAGGTCATGAATCTCTGTGGTGGTAATGGGACGGCCGGCCTTACGAACTACCTGGCTTGCTTCTTTATTGCTTCCTGGGTTATTCTCCTCCATGTTGTTGTTGTTGTTGTTGTTATTGTTTATTGTTGCCGTGCTTGTCTGTACGATTTTTTTTTTTTTTTTTTTTTTTTTTTTTTTTTTAAGATTACGTAAATTGCAGTGTAATTTTGTTGGGGAGGTGGGGGTGGGGGTTGGGGGGGAGGGGGAATTAGATACATAAAAAAAAAGCCATTTGTTTACCTTAAAGAGCTTTATTCCGAACCATCGTCTGCCTGCATGTCTAGCCGCCGCCTCCCTTGCTTGCCAGTGCGTCTGTCTGTGTCCGTGCTTGTGTTCAAGTGGGCGTGCGTGTTGTGTCTGGGTTTCCTTTCGCCTGTCTTTTTGCTGTGCTTTGTTATTTATCTGTCTCTGTCTGTCTGTCTGTGTGTATCCTGCCTTGTCCCTACGCCTGCCTTGTTCCTACACCTACCTTGTCCCTACACCTGCCTTGTCCCTACACCTGCCTTGTTCCTACGCCTGCCCTGTCCACCTGCCTTTCCCTACACCTGCCTTGTCCCTACGCCTGCCCTGTCCCTACACCTGCCTTGTCCCTACATCCCTGCCTTGTCCCTACACCTGCCTTGTCCCTACACCTGCCTTGTCCCTACACCTGCCTTGTCCCTACATTCCCTGCCTTGTCCCTACACTCCCATTTTCCTCCGCCTCCCCTAACTTCGGGCGCGAGGAGGGGAAATCCACGAGGGGAAATGGGTGGTGGTGATGCGCGTACCCATAGTGGCTCTCGAGTCTCCCCTCGTGCTGATGGCTTCCTCCCTCTTTTTCCCCTCTTCTCATTCTCCATCACTATTTTTTTCTCTCTTTTTCTTGCTCTGTATGTTTTTCCTCTCTTACGTTTTGTCTTTCTTTCTTTTTTTTTCTCCTTTCTTTCTTTCTTTCTTTCTTTCCCCCCTCCCCTCCCCTCTTCTCTCCTCCCCTCCCCTCCCTTCCCCTCTTCTCTCCTCCCCTCTCCTCTCCTCTCCTCTCCTCCCTCCCTTCCTCTCCTCTCCCCTCCCCTCCCCTCCCCTCTGTGTTTGTGTGTACGTGTGTTTACACGTGCGTCAGTGTGCGTGTGTCTGCGAGCGTGGAAAGTCGTCGCGGGGGAATGCTGTGGCACTTTTGAAATGGAAATCTTGGTCTCCGTTTGTGACGGGGTTATTTGTATCGCAGTTTGACGTCGGGATCGCGTTTCTTTAGGGGCGCGAAGATCCCCCTCCTTTTGCGTCCTTTTTTGTTCTCTGTCTGTCTGTCGTTGTCCGCGGTCTTCTGGGGGTCGGGTGCCTGCCTTCCTCTTCGCTGTCTCTCTCTCTGTCTGCTTGTCCTCTCTGTCTGTCTGTCTCTCTGTCTGTCTCTGTCTTTGTCCGTGTGTCGCCTGTCTCTGTCTCTGTCTCTGTCTCTCTGTCTGTCTCTGTCTCTCTGTCTGTCTCTCTCTCTCTGTCTGTCTCTCTGTCTCTCTGTCTGTCTCTCTCTCTCTCTCTCTCTCTCTCTCTCTCTCTCGTTTTTTGTCTCTCTGTCTGTCTGTTCTCTCTCTCTCCCTTTTTCCCTCTCCACTCGCCCCCCTCTTCCATTTTATTTCTCCTTTCCCTCAGCCTCTCCCTCCTTCCCTCCGTCTCTCTTTCAACCCACCCAGACTTCCCTCTTCTTCCCCTCTTCCCATTCGTCCTCCTCCTTCCCCTTCCCTTGGCTCTATTGTCTCAGCTTTTCGCCTCGCTCCTCCTCGAAGAACGACTCTGGCTGAGCTGGGCCTCGACCTCCCCCCCCCCTCCCTCTCACTCCTCCTTTCTCCCTCTTCCTCTTTCTTCCTCTCTCTCCCCATCTTCCCCTCTCCTTCTCTTTCTCCCCACCCCCTTTTCCTCTCCCACACTTCCTTCCATTCTCTCTCTCTCTCTCTCTCTCTCTCTCTCTCTCTCTCTCTCTCTCTCTCTCTCTCTCTCTCTCTCTCTCTCTCTCTCTCTCTCTCTCTCTCTCTCTCTCTCTCTCTCCCTTTTCCCTTTTCCCTTTCTCCCTTTTCCCTTTTCCTCTCCCTCTTTCTCTTCCCATTCCCCTTCCTCTTCCCCCGCCTAACCTTTCTCCCCCCTTCGCCACCCTTCCCCTCTTCTCCCCCCTCCCCCTCTTCGCCACCCCTCCCCCTCTTCTCCTCATTCCCCCTCCTTCTCCCCATCTTTCCCTCATTCTCTCCTTCCCTCTCCCCATTTTCCTCCTCCCCCCTCCTCCCAGCACCCTCCCCTCGCCTCCTTTTTTCTCCCCCCCTTCCCCCTCCCCCTCCCCATACCCCCCCCCCCCTCCCTTTCCGCCGCGACTTAACACGGGGTCGTTATCTGTGGCGGCGCGGCGTGATTATCCCGTCAGGGCCGCTGCTCTCTCCAGTCGCGCGAGTGATTTCTTTTAAGGCTTCGGGATGATTTGCGAAGCGGAGGGCTCGCTCTTCGTTAACGTCCCTGCATTAAAAAAAAAAAAAAAGTCTTTGGGGTTTGGGTTCGTTTGTTTGTGTACTGGAGTTAGTTTTTTTTTCTCATCGTTACTCACTCTCCCTCTTCTTCCCCCTTTCCTTTCCCTTCCTTCTCCCTCTCCCTCTCCCTCTCCGACTGCTCCCTCTTCCTATCTCTCTCTTTCTCTTTCTCTTTCTCCTTCTCTCCCTATCCCCCTCCCTCCCTCTCTCTCTCTCTCTCTCTCTCTCTCTCTCTCTCTCTCTCTCTCTTCTCTCTCTCTCTCTCTCTCTTCTCTCTCTCTCTCTCTCTCTCTCTCTCTCTCTCTCTCTCTCTCTCTCTCTCTTTGTGAGTATATCAGTGTCTCAACGAAAGAGCGAGAAAAAGATGAAGGAAGGGACGTTGTGAGTTCGTGTTTGTCTCTCTCTCTCAAGCTATTTTTTCTCCGCTGCCTTGCGCCTCCTTACGCAAGAAATAAAAGTTACAGAATGCACGGCGTTGTGAGGGGGAACCGGTAGCCAAGAACACATGCAAAAACTTCACGCCGCCGTCTCGCAGACGTGACCCAGCGTGTGTGTGTGGTGCGAGCGGGGTGTTCGGGAATATTAAGTTGTTTTTCTCGCGTGTCTTCGTTTCTGTGTATTTTTTTTCTGTCTCGTTGTCTACTTTTTTCTTCGTTTCTATTTATTTTTCTGGCATGCTATCTATTTTTGTCTTCGTTTCTCGCTGTTTGATTTTTTCTTTGTTTCTGTATGTTTTTCTCTCGTTATCTATTTGATTTTTTCGTCGTTTCTGGATATTTTTCGGTCTCCTATTTAATTTGTTTCTTTGTTTCTGTTTATTTTTCTCTCTATTTTTCTCTTCTATTCTATATATTTTTCTGTTTCGCAATCTATTTCCTTTTCTTCCAAATATTTTCTCTCCCGCTATCTATTTGATTTTTTTCTTCGAGAGTATATATAATTTTTCTTTCTCGCTATTTCATTTTTATTCTTCGTTTCTACATATTTTTGTTCACTCTCTCTCGTCTCGCTATTTGTATTTTCTTTTTCTTTTTCTCAAGTACTAGCGAGTGGGGGGGGGGAGGTTGCAGTTCGTCTCCTCTTGTTGCTTAATGGGGGAGGGATTTATTTTTTATTTGGTTATCTGTCTCTTTTTCTTCTTTTTTTGGTTGTTCTTTCGTTCTCTCTTCTTTTTTTGTTTTGTTTTGTTTTGTTGTCATATCTTTAGTCTGCTTTCCTATCTTTTCTTTTCCATTTTATTATGTTATTATTATTATTTTATTATTATGTTTTATTATTCCATTTTATTATGTTATTTTATTTTGTCCTTATCTATTCTGTTCGTCTCTCTCCCGTTCCTTCTCTCTGTCTTTATCTGTTTAGTTATCTATATCACTCATGTTTGTGAAAAAAAGTTTGTTTTTAAGGGAGGATTAACGCCCGAAACCCTCAGCACAGACTACACTAAACCTGCCATTAGAATTTCGATCATTATGGCGTGATTATGCATTCGTTAAATTTCTTTTTTTTTGTCATTTAAAGAGGGGATTTTTTTTTTATCGAATTTTATTAAATAGCCGTTGCGCCCATCACGCCCAGGTCCCGCGGGCTGCTTGTCTGCGGGCGGCGAGGCTTTTCGTGTCCGTCCTGTAACCCGACCTGAAATAATGCATCTTCCAAGACCCGTTTTCTACGTCACTCACCGTCGTAACTCCGTGTACCGTGTCCGCTTCTGTGTGTGTGTGTGTGTGTGTGTGTGTGTGTGTGTGTGTGTGTGTGTGTGTGTGTGTGTGTGTGTGTGTGTGTGTGTGTGTGTGTGTGTGTGTGTGTGTGTTTTATTCTGCTTCTCCCTTGCTCTCGTTAATTTTTTTGTTATTGTTGTTTTCGTTATTGTTATTATTATTATTGTTGTTATTATTATTATTATTATTATTATTATTATTATTATTATTATTATTATTGTTATTATTATTATTGTTATTTATTATTATTATTATTATTATTATTATTATTGTTATTATTAATGTTGATGTTGTTGTTGTTATTATTATTATTATTATTATTATTATTATTATTATTATTATTATTATTTCATTATAGTAATAATGACAAAAATAATAATAATTATTATTGTTGTTGTTGTTGTTGCTTCTTTTGTTGTTTTTGTTGTTATTGTTATTATTATTGTTGTTATGGTTGTTATTATTATTATTATTATTATTGTTATAATTATTATTATTATTATTATTATTATTATTATTATTATTATTATTATTACCATTACCATTACCATTACCATTTATTATTATTATTATTATTATTATTATTATTATTATTATTATTATTATTATTATTATTATTATTATTATTATTATTATCAATATTATTATCATTATCATTATCATTATTATTATTATTATTATTTTAGATAATGTTTTTTTTTCGTGTGTGTGTATTTGTGTCGCGTATGTAACTTTTTGTATCTGTCTCATGTATGTGTATATTAGGCATACAGTTTATACATATATCTAGTTATTGTAAGTAAGTAAGTATTTGCATGCGTTTTTTTTATATAAATTTGTGCTTCAACTTATCTTCGTATCTGTGTATGCATGTATCTATCCAACTGTCCCCTTCTCCCTTAGTCTCGCTTACCCTCTCTCCCTCTCTCCCTTAGTCTCGCTTACCCTCTCTCCCTCTCTCCCTTTTCATTCCTCCCTTCCCTCCCTCTCCTTCCTCCTTCCCTCTCTCCTCTCCTCTTTTCTCTTCTCCTCTCTCCTTTCCTCTCTAATCTTCTCGTCTCTCCTTTCCTCTCTTTTCTTCTCTTCTCTTCTCGTCTCTCCTTTCCTCTCTTTTCTTCTCTTCTCTTTTCTTCACTCTACTCTCCTCTCCTCTTCTCGCCTCTCCTCTTCTCTTCTCCCCTCCCCTCCCCTCCCCTCCCCTCTCCTCCCCACCCCTCGCCTCCCCTCTCCTCCCCTCCCTCCCCTTCTCTTCCCTTCCCTTCCCATCCCTCCCTCCCATCCCTTCCCTTCCCTTCCCTTCCCTTCCCTTCCCTTCCCTTCCCTTCCCTCCTCCTTCTTCCCTCCCTCCCTCCCTCCCTCCCTCTCCTCCTTCCCTCCCTCCCTCCCTCCCTCCCTCCCTCCCTCCCTCCCTCCCTCCCTCTCCTCCTTCCCTCCCTCCCTCTCCTCCTTCCCTCTCCTCCTTCCCTCTCTCCCTCCCTCCCTCCTCCTCCTTCCCTCCCTCCTACGTTGCTCGCCCCTGTTCCAGTGGTAGAGGGAGATCAACGCCACCTTTATCGCTATTATTATCATTATCATCATTATTATTAATTTTTTTTCTTTTCTTTTCTTTTTTTCTTCATAAACGCTGTGGTCGTTATCCGTCAATTCCGTTAACACGTATCCTGATCGGTTTATAATGAAGTGGTAAAGAGGTTTCCCGGCATTATGTTTCCTGCAAGAAACTATTTTCCTTCGCTGCGTGTGGAGTAGAATCTCCCCGTGGCGGCAAGAAGAGCGAGGGCGTCGGGTCCGGGGGGAGGAGGGCGTGGCTAAGGAAGGAGGGAGGGGTTGGGGGAGGGAGGGGGAGGGGGAGGGAGACAGAGGGAGGGAGAGCGGGGAAGGAGGGCAAGGATAAGGAAGGGGAGGGGTTGGTGGAGGGAGGGGGAGGGGGAGGGAGACAGAGGGAGGGAGAGCGGGGGAAGGAGGGCAAGGCTAAGGAAGGAGGGAGGGGTTGGTGGAGGGAGGGGGAGGGGGAGGGAGACAGAGGGAGGGAGAGCGGGGGAGAAAGGGAAAATGCATTGCTAATTTTGGGGATGAGGTAGATTTCTCTCCTATCGTACTTTTCTTTTTTTTCTCTCTCTCTGTCTATGTCTCTATCTCTATCTCTATCTCTGTCTTTGTCTCTCTCTCTATCTCTCTCTCGCTCTCTCTCTCGCTCTCTCTCTCGCTCTCTCTCTCCTCTCTCTTCTCTCGCTCTCTCTCTCTCTCTCTCTCTCTCTCTCTCTCTCATCCTCTCCCTCTCCCTCTCCCTCCACCCTCTCCCTTACCCTCTCCCTCACCCTCTCCCTCACCCTCTCCCTCACCCTCACCCTCACCCTTACCCTCTCCCTCACCCCCCCCCTCTCTCCTCTCTCTCTCTCTCTCTCTACCTCTCTCTGCCTCATTCCTCCCTGCCTTTCTTCGACCAAAGTGGCAGACCTTTCAGAGCAACAAGGGTTGAGACCAAGGAAGGTGGGACGGAAGATGAAGGGGGGGGGGGTAGACGGGGGTTGGGGGCAGGGCGTTGATATGTTTACAGGGCAACCGTCTCTTGTGATAAGCCATAAACGGGTTTCATTACATGTTTATGGCGGCGATTATCCGGATGCGTCGCGCCTCTTGGGTCGCGGATGGCCAGCCCGGAGGCGCTGCTGTGCGTCGGGATAGCGCCGCAGCGTTTGTCGCTCCGTCGGCTCCTTCGGCTCCTTCGGCGGTCTTTTTCATTTGTTGGTTTGGAGTTCGCTGAACTTTTTGTTCTCTCACGCGCGCGCGCGCACACACTCACACTCACACATACACTCACACTCACACTCACACTCACACTCATACTCATACTCATACTCACACTCACACTCACACTCACGCTCACCTCACTCATTCATCTCATACCTACTCATCTCACACTCACACTCACACTCACCTCACTACTCACACTCATACTCATACTCATCTCATACTCTACTCAAGACATACCTCCACTCCACCACACACCATTGTATGTGCATGTTCATGTGTGCCATGTTAGAATAGCTACAGTCTGATCTAGATATATTATTTGTGTGTGGTGTGTGTGTGTGTGGTGTGTGTGTGTGTGTGTGTGTGTGTGTGTTGTGTTTTGTGTGTTGTGTGTGTGTGTGTTGTGTGTGTATGTGTGTGCGTGTGTGTGTGTGTATATATATATATACTATATATCATATATATATATATATATATATTGTATGTATATAGTATGTATATATGTATGTATATATTATGTATATATGTATGTTATCTGTATGTATAGTATGTATGTATATATGTATGTATATATGTATGTATATTATAGTATGTATATTGTATGTATAATATGTATGTATATATGTATGTATATATGTATATATATATCTATATATATATATTATATATATATATATATATTATATATATATATATATATATATATATATATAAAAGCACTCTCTTTATACAAAAAAAAACCACAATACAAAAATAGAAAATCTAGTTTTTGTATTGTGGATTTTTCTTCACATGAATATATATATATAATATATATCTATATATAATATATTATAGTATATATATCTATATATATTATATATATATATATAAGAAGAGAGAGAGAGAGAGTAGAGAGAGAGAGAGAGAGAGAGAGAGATAAAGGTAGACAGGTGGATGAGATAGATAGGTACAGTATAGATAATAGATTAATAGATAGATAGGTTGATACATACACACCAACCACAACATAACACACCACACACACACACACACAACCACATATCACACCACACAACACACACACCACAATAATATATATATATATTATATTATATCATATATATATATATATATCTATGTATGTATGTATGCATACATACATACATACATACATACATACATACATACATACATACATACATACATACATATATACACATGCATTTATGTTTGTATGTACGCATGTATGTACGTATTGGAGGAGGGAAGGAATCAGCATCAGATGAATAGATATTGTGTGCGTGCTTGTGCCTCTGACCCTCTTGTGTGCTGGATGGAATTCGGAGGTGGATGGGGGAGGCGAGGGGAAGGGAGGAGAGGGGATGGGAAGAGAGCAGAGGGAGGGGAGGGGAAGGAAAGAGAAGGGAGGGGAGGAGAGGAGAGAGAGAGAAAGGAAGAGAAGGGAGGAGGGAGGGTAGAGAGGGAGAGAGGAGGGGAGGGAGGGAGAGGAGGAGGAGGGAAGGAGAGGGAGGGCAAGAGAGGAGTCGGAGGGGAAGAGAAGGGAGGAGAGGAAGGGAAAGAGAGGGGAGGATGGGTAGGGGGAGAGACGGAAGGGGAAGAGAGGAGAGGATAAGCGAGGCGAGGTGAGTAGAGAGGAGAGGAGAGGGGAAACGTGATTCATATGGCAATTTGCCACAGTACATACGCAACCCCCTCCGTCGTGTGGAGCTCGGAGGATGAATGGGGAGAGATCGGGTTGACATGGGGGGAGGAGGGAGGGGGGAGGGAAGGGGGAGAGTTGTGAAAAGAATTTGGAGTTTGGATTTCCATTCTGTTTTTTTTTTTTTTGGTTGTTTTTTTGTTTGTTCATGTGCCAGTCTGTCTGTGTCTGTCTCATTGTTTTGTCTGTCTGCGTGTCTGCTTGCCTGTATGCCTATCTACCTACCTATCTATATATCTGTGTATCTATCTATCTATTTATCTGCCTGTCTCTATATTTGTCTGTTTGTTTGTCTATATTCGTCTGTGTTTGTCTGTCTATATTTGTCTGTGTTTGTCTGTTTATATTCGTCTGTGTTTGTCTGTCGTCTGCCTATATATTTACGCTAGCCAATTCGACGATCAGTTCCACCGTGACCCTCCCGTTCCGCGATCGTGCCAGGGGAGCGACGTTCGAAAACCCCGAGGAATGACTTACCACGAAAGCGGAAACGTCACAGTGCCACTAAAAGGTGCCAAGAGCCGGGCGTTGCGTCAGAGGAAGTGCGAGGGAGCGAGGGCGGCTCAGGGGAAGGATGTGGGGTGTATGTTTTCTCTCCTTTGGTTTTTTATTTTGTTTTATTTTGTTTTATTTTATTCTCTCCTCTTTCTTTTCTTTGCGTGTGTTCGTCTCTGGCTTTCTCGGCGTTCGGATGTGTGTAATTTTGTTCGTTTATTGGTCGAGTTTTTTTCGGCTGTGTTTCTGTTATTGTTTTTTTATGAGCTCGTAGTGGCGAGATTAGGATTCTTATCGCTAATAGGCTTGGTGTTATTGTTGATAGTGCTTTGTTTGTTGATGTTATCGTCATCATTACTTTTTTGTGGGTGCGTAGGTAGGCAGACAGGCGGGTGGGCTGGCAGGCAGGCAGGCAGGCAGGCATTGCACGGCAGGTCGCAGGCAGCAGGCAGCAGGCAGGCAGGCAGTCAGGCAGGCAGGAGTCAGTTGCAGGCGGTAAGCAGACAGCTGGCTGGCTGCTGAATGGCTGGCTGGCTGGCTGGCTGCTGGCTGTGGCTGCTGGCTGGCTGGTTGTGGTGCTTGGCTAGGCAGAGCAGGCAGCATGCACTATCCAGGGCAGGCAGGCAGCAGGCAGGCAGGCAAGCAGCAGTAAGGCAAGCAGCGGGCAAGCAGACAGACAGACAGACAGACAGCAGCAGGCAGACAGCAGACAGACGACAGACAGCAGACAGACAGACAGACAGACAGACAGACAGACAGACAGACAGACAGACAGGCTGGCCGGCGGCGGCTGGCTGGCTGGCTGGCTGGCTGGCTGGCAGGCAGGCAGGCAGGCAGGTAGGTTGGTAGGTTGTAGGTTGGCAAGTAGGGTGGTAGGTTGGCATATGGCAAGTAAATATGAATGCATGTATGTATATATGAATGTATAAATATGTATGTATATATGATTTATGTATGTATGTAAGAATGAATGAACGAATGAATTAGTGTGGCCCCGTCGCACCGACAAGAGGAAATAAGGGATATACAAGGCAGGAAATGTGAGTCATGGTGCCAGGCACTCTGTAGGCCAACCAGCCAACCAGCCGAGCCGCCACTCCCCCTTCCCCTCCCCCCCTTTCCCCTCCCCCTTCCCCCTTGGCCTCTTCTCGTTCTAATGTAACGCGGTTATCGGTGTGTGTGTATTTTGAATTTTAGTGAATTTTGGGGGGGCGGGGAGAGAGAGAGAGAGAGAGACAAATAGGGAAAGAGAAAAAGAGAAATACAGAGAGAGAGAGAGAGAGAGAGAGAGAGAGAGAGAGAGAGAGAGAGAGAGAGAGAGAGAGAGAGAGAGAGAGAGAGAGAGAGAGAGAGAAAGAGAGGCATTCTTAAAACGTAGTTGTTTATTACGATTACACGTAGCTATCTATCTCCGGCGCTGTCCCTTACCCCTACTGGCATCACTAATGTGGGGCAGATAAAACAGCGATAGCATTGACAGATTAACAGGAGAGCGTGAGAAATATATTTATAGAGAGCGAGAGAGAGAGAGCGAGCAAAAGAGAGAGAAAGCGAGCGAGAGGGAGAGGGAGAGCGAGCGAGAGTGAGAGCGAGAGAGAGAGAGCGAGAGAGAGAGAGCGAGAGAGAGAGAGCGAGAGTGAGAGAGCGAGAGGAGAGAGCGAGAGTGAGAGAGCGAGAGTGAGAGAGCGAGGGGGAAAGAGAGCGAGAGGGACGAGGAAGAGAGAGGGGCGAAAGACGAGAAAGAAATGAAAAAAGTTTTTATTTCAGCCAATATTCCAGCCCGGCGTTTAAGAGAGTTTAAATTTGTTGAGCAACACCGCTTGCCAAGATCAGCTTAATCGCCTGGGGCCGCGGGCGCTGAATGTGGCGGGGGCTGCGGTCGCCGGGCGCTAAGCGGTTTTGTCGCCCGCCCGCACGCCCGCCCGCACGCCCGCACGCCCGCCGCCTGGGTCACTTTGGCCCGAGTTTTTGCGGCTGCCCTTTGCTGCTGGCGGCGGTTGGGCTATTTTCACTGTTATCGCCTCTGCCAGTGGGGTTATTATCGTGATTCGCGTCTCGTTCCTCTCCTGCGTGACCAGTTTATTGTTATTGTGATGATTTACTTCATACACGTGTCTGTTTTTTGGGGGAGGGTTAATATGCTTGGTTGTTTGTGCTCATGTATTATTTTCTATTTTATGCATATGCTTTTATTGTGTAATATATATATATATATATATATATATATATATATATATATATATATATATATATATATATATATATATATATATATATATATATATATGTCATATTAGTGTGGTGCTATTCTGTGAATTTGCATTATTACATATATACAGATTATGTATGTATGTATGCATGCATTTATGCATTTATGTTTGTGTATATGTATGTATTAAATATATGTATATGTGTATGTCTATATATGTATATATATATTTATATATGTATATATATGTATATATTTTATATATTAATATTATATATATATAATATATATATATAAAATATATATATATATATATATATATATATAATATTATATATGTGTGTGTGTGTGCGTTTGTGCGTGTGTGTGTGTGTGTGTGTGTGTGTGTGTGTGTGTGTGTGTGTGTGTGTGTGTGTGTGTGTGTGTGTGTGTGTGTGTGTGTGTGTGTGTAAACACCCACCCACATGCACGCACACGCGCACGCACGCACTCATGCACTCACACTCACACACAATCACACACTCTCACTCACACTCTCTCTCTTACACACACACACACACACCACACACACACACACACACACACACACACACACACACACACACACACACACACACACACACACACACACACACACACACACACCTAATTATAGTTATAGTTATAGTTGTGATTGTATTTTTATTTTAGTTATCATTTATGTTTATATTTATATTGATAGGTTTGCATTTGCATTTATATTTTTGCATTGTATTTATATTTATGTCTATAGTTATGTTTATTTCGGTATATGTTTATGTTCATGTTTATATTTATTGGCATTTTTATTTGTATTTATTTATTTATTTATATTACATATTGTATATGTCGTTTGTTGTATATCCTGTATTGCATAGGTTATTTTATGCGTTATGTCCAATATGTTGTATGTTATTTATTATGGTAAGTTATAAATTGCGTGTTATATATACACAGGCATGATATAAAGAACGGAGTAAATGAAGGAATAGAGAATCAGACATGTGATATAGAACATAGACGAGAATCCCCTTGCCTATCTCCTACCTCCCCCTCTCCTCCCCCTCTCCACTCCCCTCTCCACTCCCTCTCCACTCCCTCTCCTCCCCCCTTCACTCCCTCTCCACCCCTCCCACTCCTTCCACCCCTCTTACTCCTCTCCACCCCCTCCCTCCCTTCCACCCCCTCTCCACCCCCCTTCACTCTCTCTTGCCCCCCTCTTACTCCTCTACCCTCTCCACTCCCTCTCACCCCCTCTTACCCCTCTTCACTCCTCTCCACTCCTCTCCCCCTCTTACCCCCTTTCCTCCCTCCTACGCCCTCCCTCCTCCTATACCCCTTCCTTCCTCCCCCCCTCTCCTGTAGCCCTCCTCTTCTGTAGTCCCCCCTCCTGTAGCCTCTCTTCTGTAGCCCCTCCTCTTTTGTAGTCTCCCCTCCTGTAGCCCCCCTCCTGTAGCCCCTCTTCTGTAGCCCCCCCTCCTATAGCCCCTCTTCTGTAGCCCCTCCTTCTTCTGTAGCCCCCCCTCCTGTAGCTCCTCTTCTGTAGTCCCCCTCCCTCCTGTAGCCCTCCCCTCCTGCACCCCTCCCCTCGCCCTTCGCACGCTAGAATTGCCGCCGTGCGTGCGACATCCGCATGTGGTCAAAAATAGGTTGGGGGAGAGGGAGGGAAGCAGAAGGAGGGAAGGAGGAGCAAAAGAAGGGTGGGAGGAAGGAGGGGAGGGAGGCGGAGGGGAGGGAGGGAAGGGGAAGGGGGAGGGTGGGTAAGGGGG
>NC_051386.1:7002661-7010161 GCF_015228065.2 Penaeus monodon | reverse complement strand
TTTGTAGTCGATACTTTACGAAGTAGAAAGCTATCCACGTCGGATCCGATTCTTGCGCGGATATTCCGACGAAGGGGAGAGAGGATGGAGGAAGGAGAAGATAGAAGAGAAGATAGAGAGATGAAATGTTGCGTGCGTGCAGCGGGGGGGGGGGGGGGGTAGAAACCGCCACGGAGAGGTGGATCAGGGGGTCTGGAGAGGTATGTGTGTTGGAAAGAAAAGTTCTATTGAACTATGGAGAGAGCCTGGGGTGTTAAGAGGTACTAAAATGAGGGGAGATTACAGTGGAGATCTTATTAGACTTAGATGCACAAGTAGGCTGTGTCACTAAGTGAGTGCCAAAACAAAATGGCGGCAGTAAACAACAGAGACCGAAAGAGCAAGGACAGCCACAAGGAAGGAGGAAGGAGAGGAAATGGAGAAGTCCGTTGATAATAATGTAGAAAAAAAAACAAGGAATGTAGTAAATCGAGAGAAAATGAAAGGACAACGAGATCTGAAAGAGGAAAGAGTAGGGGGGAGGAGGGGGAAATAGCGCAGAGCAGAATAAAAGTGAAGAGAAGAGGACAGAGAGGCAGCGGCGTCGTCGGCATCGCGGAGAAGGCGGCGCCATTACTCCCAACCGTGCTGGCAATAACAGCGACAAACATCATATTTTGAGAGTGTGAAATGTGTCCGATTCCGGCTGTTGTTGTTTTTCTTTTGTCGTTGTGTTCTTTTGTATTTTTTTTCTTTGTTTTGTCTTTCCTTTTTTTTCTTTTTGTTTATATCATCCACGCTTTCTCTCTTTCTACTTTCTTCTTCTTTCGTTTCATTTTTTATTATTATTGCACTATGTCCGTCATCATCATCATCAATCAATCATCATCATCATCATCATCATCATCATCATCATCATCACATCATCATCACATCATCATCATCATCCATCCATTCATCATCCACATCATCATCACGCATCATCATCACCTCATTCATCATCAACCATCACCATCACCATCATCATCATCATCATCATCATCATCATCGTCATCGTCATCGTCATCGTCATCGTCATCGTCATCGTCATCATCCGTTACTTCTTCGTTATCCTTGTTCTCCCACTTCGCCTTCATTTTTCCCCTTTTCCCTTTTTCGTCTCTTAATCTCTCCAATAGAGAGAGGAAAAGGAGGAAGGACAGACTCTCCCCCCTCCCTCGACCCCCCCCCCCCTCGAACCCCGCGTCGCGCACGCCCTCGGCCGCGAGCTGATGCCTCGCGCCCCGGAGGAGGTGGGTCGCCGGGCTTTTTACGGATTCCTTAAATGTTTTTGTATATTGATTTCAACATATGCAGAGGAATTTTGTATGTGTGTGTGTGTGTGTGTGTGTGTGTGTGTGTGTGTGTGTGTGTGTGTGTGTGTGTGTGTGTGTGTTTTGTGTGTGCATGTGTTTTTATCTATTTGTTTATTATCATTTATTGAAATACGTATTTATTTGTTTTGTTTCTCTGTTGCCATATTTTCTGCTCGTTTCTAGCAGTTCGTCGAGATGAGTTGGTCAATGCTCGTGGTCCACAGAAAGGAGGCCGATGGAGCGCTCACAAAGTCTCTATTCCGTCCGCCGGTTATTGAAATGCCAGTTTTATGCATTGTGGATTTTTCATTCAAGGTGTTCTTTTAATCCGCGCGTGAGTTACGGGGGGAAAATGTTTCAGGCAGTTCGCCGGCGCGCTTCTGGGACTGCTGCGAACACTCCGGCACAGCCTTCCGGAAGACAGGGTTTCAGGGGGGGGGGGGGGTTGGTGTCTTTTCTGTTTTCGTGCGGGGGTGTTTTAAGGTGTGGGTGAGGGGGGGGGGATGTGAATGTTTGTGTGTGTGTGTGTGTGCGCGGGCGTCCGTGCGTGCGTGTATGCTGTTTAAGATTGTATGCTTTGAGCTCGATGGTTTGTGATTGTGATTGCATATTTGAAGGGTTGTGCGTTTGTGCGTGAGAGACTGCGGCGCGAGTCCATTTAGTTTGTTTGTGAGTCGTCTGGCAACATCCGGCTGGGATCGTTGGCTGTTTCCAGGGCAACCCCGCGCGTCTGGCGGCAGAAAATGTGCCAGTTTGGGTCTCCTCTCCGTAAACGTCTCCGGGATCGACATGAAAGGAAATGCCCGTCGAAGCCGTCGGGGATGACGGGGGCGCTCGCCTTCTCTGCGTCCTCGCCCGCGCCGTCCGTCCGTCCGTCCAGCTCAACTCTCTCTCTCTCTCTCTCTCTCTCTCTCTCTCTCAGTCTCTCTCTCTCTCAGTCTCTCTCTCTCAACCTCTCTCTCTGTCACTCTCTCTCTCCTCTCTCACTCTTCTCCTCTCTCGCACTCTCTCTCTCTCTCTTCTCCATCTCTCTCTCCATCTCCTCTCTCTCTACTCTCTCTCACCGCTCTCTCCCCCTCTCTCTCTCTCTCTCTCTCTCTCTCTCCACTCTCTCCTCTCTCTTCTCTCTCATCTCTCTCCTCTTTTCTCTCCCTCTCTCTCTCTCTTCTTCTCTCATCACCCTTTCCGCTCTCTATCTCTCTCTCTCTCTCTCTCCTCTCTCCAACACTCACACACAAACTACAACACACACACACACACACCACACACGCACACACACACACACACACACACCCCACACACACACACACACACACGACACACACACACACACACACACACAACCGCACACTCACTTTCTCTCTCTCCATCTCCTCTTTTTCCTCCTTTCGCTCTCTCTCTCTCGTCGTATCGCCTCTCGCTCATCTCTCCTCTCTCCTCTCCCACCCATCCCCCGTCTCTCTCTCTCATTCTTCTCTCTCAGTCTCTCTCTTCTCTCCTCCTCTTCTCCTCTCCTCTCTCTCTCTGTCTCGCTCTCTCGCTCTCGTTAGGTAAGTAGGAAGGCCAAGCCCCAAATCACCTGGTTGAACGTGGTAGCACCTGGCGGCATCAAGCGGGGGAAGTTGACCGGGACCCCCACCAGAACCCCCACCAGAACCCCCAGGAGAACGATGGGTTTTCGCCCGGCCGGTTTTGATTCTCCGTGAGCGAATCACTATATGTATTTGTATGTGTATACACAAATATGTATATATATTATATATTATATGTATTATACATTGTTTATATAGATATATATATATATATATATATATATAATATACTCTATACTCATAATATATTTTATATATACATATATATAATATATAGATATCAATATACTATATATATATATATATAATATATATATTATATTATATAGTTATATGTATAATTATATATTATATAATATATGATATATAAAATATTAAATAATATCTATATAATATATATATTATATATAATATATATGTATATACAAAAACTAGGTCTAGTTTTTGTATTGTGGGTTTTTCTTCCATTGTATCAACATATGTATTATATATATGATATATTATATATGTTACACGAGGCCGTGGTGGCCGAGCGGTTAGAGCAATGGACTCAAGATTGTCACGGCGGCAATCTGAGTTCGAGGTGTTCCGAGTCCACCGGCCGGCCGTTGGTTCCCTTGGGCAAGGAACTTCACCTCGATTAGCCCTCCCTCGAAACGACATATCCCCTTGAGAAAGTCAAACGCAAGTGTCGTAGAGGAATTCAACCGCCGTGTCACAAACCGCGGCACTTGCGATTAGGAAGGGCATCCAATCAGCAAGGGTGGCACTGACCATATCTAACCCCTCTAGAAGTGAATTGGATAGAGGCCTATGTCCTGCAGTGGAATGAATGGCTGTTGAAAAAAAAAAAATAAATAAATAAATATATATATATATGTTACCATATATAATAGTGGTTAGAGCATCGGACTCAAGACTGTCACGCATCACGCAAGCCGAGTTCGAGGGTTCGAGTCACCGGCCCGGGCGCGTGGTTTCCCTTGGGCAAGGAACTTCACCTCGATTGCCTGCCTAGCCCCGCTGGTGGTCAAGCCAGCCCAGTCAGTTGCGGACGTACAGTAGAGATTGGTGACATCGATAAAGACACCGATCGGAAGGCAACGGCAAACCACCGCTCTAAATTGCCAAGAAAATCATGGAAGTTCATGATCGCCAACATCCTTATAGGACAGGGTAACTTGAAAAAAACAACAACAACAACATATATTATATATATTATATATTATGTATGTATATATATATATATATGCATATTATGTATTATACATTATATATTGTATATATTATATGTTATATAAATTATATGTTACATATATTATATATATAATATATATAATATATTATCATACATTATTATTTATATATTAATATAGATATAGATAATATATATAGTATATAACATACCTTATATATGTAATCTATATAGATATATCATATATTATTATCTATATATCTATCTCCTATATCTATATATATGTATATATATATTATTATTCTCTATCTTATATATTATGTATTCTATGTATATTATACTTATAATATACATTAATGTATGTATGTATGTATTATGTATGTAATGTATGTATGTATGTATGTATGTATGTATGTATGTATGTATGTAGTATGTCATGTATTATATGTTATATATATATATATATATATATCGTGTATTATAGATATATATATTATATGTATCATATATATGATATATTATTTGCATTATATATGTATATAGAGATATATTGTTTTTTATATATATTTTATATAGTAATATATATGAATAATTTATATAAATATTATTTGCATGTATATAATGTACATTATAATATATATAATGTACATTGTAATATATATAATGTATATTATATATATTATATATATTTTAATAAATTATATATTATATAAATTATATATTATATAAATTATATATTGTATACAATATATATTATATATGAGTGAGTGAGTGAGTGAGTGAGTGAGTGAGTGAGTGAGTGAGTGAGTGAGAGAGTGAGAGAGTGAGAGAGTGAGAGAGTGAGAGAGTGAGAGAGTGAGAGAGTGAGAGAGTGAGAGAGTGAGAGAGTGAGAGAAGAGAGAGAGAGAGAGAGAGAGAGAGAGAGAGAGGGAAGAGAGAGAAAGAGAAGAGAAGGAGGAGCAAGAGAGAGAGAGAGGAGAGAGAGGAAAGAGAGAGCGAGAGCGAGCAGAACAGAGCGAAGCGTTTTCTTTTTCGAAACCGGCGGCTCCCGCCGAGAAGCGCGAGGTAGCAGCGAGCGGGCCCGAGCCGATGCCATTGCATTGACACTGGTCCCCGTCGACGTGCCCACCCCCCTGCCTGGTGCCCTGCCCCGCGTGCATGCCTGCACAGGGGGCGCTCGTGGTGGAGTCCTCGGCCTTGCGGAGCTTTGACCTTTTTTTTATCCCGGGTTCTTCGGTCGAGGCTCAGGGCGCTGACTGATGTGACGAGGCAGTGGCGGTGCGGGCGTACTCCATGTTTAAGTCTTCTGGAGGCCGTACCCAGTTTTTTTCAGTTCTTGTATAGTAGTTCTCCTTCCGTACCCCTACCCCCAAGTCGGCCTCGAGTGCCAGTTGTGAGGCGGGCCGTCGGGGGCGAGGATGATCCGTGGGCGTTGTGGCGGCGAGGAAGGGCCAGGGACGGAATTCCCGTCATCTGTCCGAGATTAGGGCGCCCCGATTGCCAGCGCCACGTCTGATTGGCGGAACCGCGGCCGGTATGAGCGGGTGGCGTATGAAACGCGCGGTGGGTGGGGCGGTATGGCTGCGGGGCGGTGGGGGGCGGTATGAGGCGGCGGGGGGTGGGGCGGTAATGAGGCGGCGGTGGGCGTAATGAGGCGCGTGTGGGCATACAGGCACAGAATAGGTGGTGGGTGGTGGGCGGAGTTACTTGCTCTTGTTTTTGTTCCTCTCTTCCCCCTTCTCCTCTTTTTTTGTCGTTTTCTGTCTCCTTGTTATTATTGTTGCTCATGTTTTGTTGTTTTGGTTGTGTCCCGCGCATTGTTGTTGTTTGTTTGTTTCTTCTTTTCTTTTTTTTGTGGTGTCGTTATTGTCTTGTTGTGTTACTGCTATTTATTTTATTGTTGTTTTCTTATATTGCTTTGGCTTCTTTAACCTGTGGCAGTTGGCGTCCTGCTGTCTGTTCCTCTTCGTGAGCTGTTCCTTTTTTAGTTATTTTCATGTTTCATTCAGCTGTCCATTGCTCTAAGGTGTCGGGCCGCCGGGTATAGACCAATGGCCCCGTGACAGCCGTGCGTTAGCGGATTGCGCCGTGACGTTGTGGCGCTGGCACGACCAGTGCTGAAGGAGAGGGTGAGAGTGCTCAGGGAAGATGGGATTAGGCTCTCGGGACGTACCTGCGAACACGTTCATGTGCACACGCACGTACAGACACGCACGTACACGAACACGTACACGAACACGAACACGAACACGAACACGAACACGAACACGAACACACACACACACACACCCACACAACACACCACACACCACACACACACCCCACCACACACACACCACACACACACACACACTCACTCACTCACTCACTCACTCACTCACACACACACACACACACCACACACACACACCAGTCCTGTCATTCTGCACATAAATTCACCCGACCTCTCGTCCAAACACGCGTTTAGTGCGTGAGACCAACGGCGGATCAAGATGTGATTATTGCGGATGCGTCCAAGTGCTTGATGAAGTGTTGGGGGAGAGGGAGGGGGAAGGAGGAGGGGGAGGGGGGGGAGGAGAGGGAGAGGAGGAGGTGGGGAAGAGGAGCGGGGAGGAGGGTGGAGGGGGAGGGGACCGTGCTTGCGAGAGAATTCCCCAGGGGGGGGGGTTTTTGGTGAAATTTCCCCTTTTTTTTTTTTTTGTGTTTTTTTTTTTTTTGTTTTTGCTCCTTTTGTTCTCTGTTTCGCGCGTGGGTGTGGGGGGTGGGGGGGGGTGGGGGTGGGGGTGGTGGGGGGGTTGTGGGGGTGTGGGGGGTGTGTTTGGGGGGTTTGTTTGGGGGTGGGGGGGGTTTGGGGGGGGGGTGTTTTGGGGGGAATTTTTTTGGGTTGGGGGGGTGGGGGGGGTGGGGGGGTTTGGGGTGGGGTTTTTTGGGGGGGGGGGGGGGGGTGGGGGGGGGTGGGTTTTGGGGGGGGGGGGGTGGGGTAGGGGGTTTTTGTTTTTTTTTTTTGCTGGGCCCTAAACTTCCCCCCTTCCCCCCCTTTATTCCCCAAAACGGGGGTTTTGGGTGGGGACAAGGACCCGGGGGGAAAGGGGGTGGGGGGGGGGGGGGGGGCCATTTTGGGGGGGGGGGTTTAGGTATTTGGGGGGGGGGGGGGGGGGGTTTAAAAAAAGGGGGGGGGGGGGGGGGGGGGGGGGAAAAAAAAATGGAAAATTTATAGAGGGGAAGGGAGGGGAAAGGGGGGAGGGGGGGGAGGGGGGGGGTAGGGGAAAGGGGGGAGTGTGTGTGGGTGGGTGGTTGGAGTGTGGTGAAGCAGTAGTGGGTTGGGTTTGTGGTGCTGTGCCTTTGTTTTTTTGTCGTGGTGTTTTTGTTGTGTGTTGTT
>NC_051386.1:6980161-6985161 GCF_015228065.2 Penaeus monodon | reverse complement strand
CAAGCATGCAATCCACACTCGACACATCACACACATTCACACACCTCACACACACACACACCCACACACCAAACACACGCACACGCACCACCACACACAAACCACACACACACACACAACACACAACACACCCACCCACACACACACACACACACACACACTCACACACACTCTCACACACACTCTCACACTCACACTTACATTCACTCACACACTTACAATCACACACACATACACGCGCGCACGTTTTTCGGTATGTAGGGCATGTGGTGTTACAGTCGTTGACCCCACGTTAGATATTGATCGTGGGTGAGTTCTTCAGATTAGGCGTTGCTATACCTTAGTTTTCTTTTTGTTGTGTTGGATATTGTTGGTCTTTGTCTGAATATTATATTTACTGTTGTCATCGTCATCGTCATCGTCATCGTCATCGTCATCGTCATCGTCGCATATCATCCATCATCATCATCATCATCATCATCATCATCATCATCATCATCATCATCATCATTCATCATCATTATTATCATTATTTATCGTTATTATGAGGATTATTTTTTATTTCATTATTTTCATCTATTGTTATAGTTGTTAATTTTTCTTCATATTCCTCATTTTGTTCTTAATGTTATTTACACTATTTTTGTTTCTTTGTGTTATGGAGTGAGTTTTTATCGTGAAACCAAAAATTACATATAATAAGATTTGCATAGCCGTTTGTGGATTATTAACGAATGCTTTTTAACGTGCATATGTAAATCAGCCGGATTAATGTTTAATTTTTTAAAACGAAATGAATATGTACACATTCGTTCTAAAACTATTTTTCTCTCTCTTTAATGTCCATCAGTCGAGCTAACTTTTTTTTTCTCTTTTTCCCACTTTGTTCTCCGAATTAGTTCTCCCTTTCTCGCCCATTGTTATTGCCCTCCTCCCCTTTCCTTTTCTCTCTTCGCCCTTTTCCTCTCCCTCCCTTTTCCTCCCCCCCCTCCCTCCCTCTCGTCCTGCCTCCTTCCTCCCCCTTCCTATCTCTTCCCGTCTCTTCCTATTCGCCCTAGTTTTCTTTCATCCATTTACTCACGCCTTCTCTCTCCTCTCATCCATCTATGTCCCCAAACGGACTCATTCATCTCCGCTAACTCAAACTTCTGCCGAGCCGCCTGTTGTCTCTCAGGGATGCGCGGAGCCTTACTATGTGCGATCTCCCTTTGTACCATGGAAGCAAACCGTTGGATTGCTTCCTCTCCTTCGATTGCAGCTGTTCACCTTGTGGGCCCTTCAACGCTATTGCAATCTGCGTCTGCTTCTCGCGTCTAAGAAATACACGTGTTTGCCCGTTGACCGTCTGCGTTCCCGCGTCGATCATTCACCTGCCATTTCCCCGGAACGTGTGTCCCTCTCCGCTCTTATTCACTCGTCCGGGTTTTTGAAAAGTTAGTCGCGCCAGATCGCTATTAGCTCCGGCGAAGGACCGAGAACACTCTCCCGTCGTTGTTTCGATCGTAATATAATGAGAAAAGTTCTCAGGTGGGAAGGTGGGGATAGTTGACCCACACGCACGCACGCACGCAAGCGATTCTGTTGCCTGGTTGTTTCTTTTTGCTTTTTCTGGACGGTTGTTGAGATGGAGAGCCAAATAGACACACAGGGAGATGAGAGGAGGCGAGGAGAGATGGAGAGAGAGAGAGAAACAGAAAGGAGTGGATGAGGTGGAGAGAGAGGAGGAGGAAGCGTACTTGATTGTAATCGAGCTACGTTTGTGTTTGCACTTACGCCCGAGAGTAGTCTCTAAAGTGCTTGCCTGCAGCCCCTTCCCCTCGTGTCCGCCTTCCCCTCCCCTTTCTCGCTTCTCCGTCCCCTTCCCCCGCTCCCCACCACTTCCCCCGCTCCCCACCCCTCCCCCGCTCCCCTCCCCTTCCCCCGCTCCGCTCCCCTCCCCTTCCCCCGCTCCCTCCCCCAACGAGGACGACCCAGGCAGCGTTGCACAAACAGCGGCGCGGCTGGAGGCACAGGGCGGGGAGAGGGGGGGGGGATCGATGGGTTCCCGGCTGCCGTGGTTAAGGGTAATCAGCGGTAATGACGAGCGACGAGGTCATTATCGCGCGCCTTCATGCTGCCGAGAGGGATTCCGACGAACTCTCCGCGGCGACGCCTCGGCTCGGGCGCGGACGGCACCCCGGCGGCGGCGGCGGCGGCGGCGGCGGCGGAGGCTGAGCGGAGGACGCGGCGGGAGGATCGCCTTTCCGGGGCCGTGGGAGGTGTCGGGAGCTCGTCGTCAGCGTTTTCCATTATCATTATCGATAACATTCTCATTTTCCGTATCATTATTATTGTCATGAAGGAGATATCATTGGTATATTTTTTTTTGTTGTTGTTGTTGTTGTTGTTGTCTTTTTCATTGTTATTGTTTCATTATTATTATTATTATTATATTATTATTATTATTATTATTGTTATTATTATTATTGTTATTATTATTATTGTTGTTTTGTTGTTGTTGTTGTTATTATTGTTATTGTAATTGTTAATATCGTTATCATTGTTATTATTATATTTGTTATAATTATTAATATTATTTTTTTTCATCATCATCATCATCACGTCATTATTATTATTATTATTGTTATAATTGTTGTTATTATTATTATTATTATTATTATTATTATTATTATTATTATTATTATTATTATTATTATTATTATTATTATTATTATTATTATTATTATTATTAACACTTAATCCCTCCTATCCGTCTCCCTCTCCAGCCCTGCCTCCGCCGGCCCCATTTTCTCCTCCCCTCCAATTATCCTTCCCCCTAGACGTAATTACCCGCTGGCATCATTAGCGCAGGCCGTTGCACCCGCGGCCCGGCGCAATCGCCCTCCCGCAGACCGCCGCGCAGAAGGTATCGGCGGCGGGAGGAAATGGCGCCTGGCTCGACACTCGAGGGGCGGGAGGGGATGGTGGGCGGGAGGGGTGGGAGGAGGGGGAGGGGGGAGGGGGTTGTATGTGGGAGGGAAGGAGGGTGGGCGTGGGGGGGAGGGGGTTTGTATGGGCGTGGGGGAAGGGGGATGGGCGTGGGGGGAGGGGGTTTGTATGGGCGTGAGGGGTGGGGGAGGGTGTATGGGCGTGTGGGTAGGAGGGAGGGGGAGAGGGGAGGGGTGTATGGGCGTGAGGGAAGGGGGAGGGGGGAGGTGTGTATGTGCGTGAGGGAGGGGGTAAAGGGTTATAAGGGTAAGGGGGAGGGGGCGGGGGGAGAGTGGAAGGGATTTTGGGTTTGCAGAAGATTTTTTGTTTATGATCGCTCTCTTAGGTTGGTTTGTTTGAACTTTGTCTCCCTCTGCGCTCGCCTCGCAGATCAGGGGCGGTTTGATGTCATACGTTGTTTATCCTTCTCCTTATTCTTTTCTTCCTCCTCCTCCTACTACGCCTCCATCTCCATCTCCATCTCCATCTCCATCTCCACCTCCACCTCCACCTCCATCTAATCAACCTCCTCCACCTCCATCTAATCAATCTCCACCTCCACCTCCATCCACCTCGGCCGTCGTGCTCCCGTAGAGGGCCCGGCGCGGCGGCGGAGTACAGGTGGCGTGGCGTCGGATTCCTCCGCGGGGCGAGGCTCCTGCGTGCCGAGCAGGTGCTTGATCGGCACTAATGACTCGTTAATAGTGTTGTTCTTGCGCCCTTATGTGGGGGCGGGGGAGGGGAAAGGGAGAGAGGGGGAGGGGAAGGGAGAACTAGGGAAAGGGGAAAGGGGGAAAGGGGGAGGGGGATGATAGGGTGGATGAGGCAGGGAATGGAAATCGGGGAGGGGAGAGAGGGAGTTTTAGAGGGAGGGAAGGAGAGAG
Source organism: Penaeus monodon (assembly GCF_015228065.2). NCBI lineage: Eukaryota > Metazoa > Arthropoda > Malacostraca > Decapoda > Penaeidae > Penaeus > Penaeus monodon. The sequence goes on along the minus strand of NC_051386.1, from coordinate 6,981,310 downwards.
AGAAGGAGTGAAGGAGAGGAGGACTGAAAGGAAGAGGGGAGGGAAAGGGAGAAAAAAGTCACTGATAGTGAGAGAAGGAGATGAAGAAGAAGGAGAAGGAGAAGGAAAAGGAGAGAAAGAGAGAAGAAAATGGGATAGGGAGGAGGAATGGGAGAAGGGGGGGGGGGAGAGAGTTTAAAGAGAACATGAAAACACAGCCGGTAGAACAGGGCGAAAAAGTCGAGCAAAGAATATATTCACTCCTATGTTCGTTTTCCATCCATTATTCACGCACATGTACGAGGTCGTTGAGACTGAACCTAGATTGGCGAGATGGAAGGAGGAGGAGGGAGGAGGAGGAGGAGGAGAAGGAGAAGGAGAAGGAGAAGGAGAAGGAGAAGGAGAAGGAGAAGGAGAAGGAGAAGGAGAAGGAGAAGGAGAAGGAGAAGGAGAAGGAGAAGGAGAAGAAGAAGAAGGAGGTGGAGGAAGAGAAGGAGGTGGAGGAAGAAGAAGGAGGTGGAAGAGGAAGGTGAGGTGGAAGTGGAAGTGGAAGTGGAGGTGGAGGTGGAGGTGGAGGTGGAGGTGGAGGTGGAGGTGGAGGAGGAAAGGAGGAAAGGAAGAAGTAGAGGAAGAGGAAAAGGAGAAAGATATGGAAATGGAGAAGGAAAAGAAGAAGGAGAATGAGTAAACGAGTGAGTGAGAAAGAAGCGAGGGAATGGGGATAAGGAATAGGAAGGGAGGGAGAAGGAGGGGGAGAGGAAGGGAAGAAATGAGGGAAGGAAAGAGGAGAATCCGGAGGAGGGAAGGAGGGGAGAGAGGACGGAGGGAAGAAGCGAACTCGGCGAGAAACAAATAAGATAATTTCTCTTTTAAGATGTGTTTTCTTCAGCGGCTTAATAATGGCGAAAGATTTGCAAGAACTTAATTATCACTTGCTGGAGTAACGCGCAAGTGTAGCGACATTTATTACGGTAATAGTCGATGATGACTTACGGCTGTGAGAATGAGTGAAAATAATTATGATTAGTAATGTGATGGTTTACAGCAACAAAAGGGATGCCTTTTTTATTTATTTATTATTTTTTGGAAGTGGATTATAATGCAAATATTTGGCGGTATGGGATAGAATGGTAGAGGGAATTGTCCTGCATGGCCGATGCAATTGATTTC
>NC_051386.1:6967512-6977512 GCF_015228065.2 Penaeus monodon | reverse complement strand
TATATATATATATATATATATATATATATATATATATATATATATATATATATGTATATATATATATATATATATATATATATATATATATATATATATATATATATATATATATTGTATATATATATATATATATATATATATTATATATGTATATATATATATATTTTTTTTTTTTTTTTTCTTTTTTTTTTTTGGGGGGGGGGCTTTTGTTATCTATATTCTTATTATCTATATATGCGGTTTTTCTTTCTTTTTGGATTGTTTCTTTTTTGCTTTTTTAGTTTTTCTTTTCTTTTTATATGTCTTTGGATGTTTACTCGATATTGTTTTGTTTTGCTTTGTCTCCCCATCGATTTCTCCTCTTTTTCTGTTCTTTCCACTTTTCGTCCCTTTTTGTTTTTTCTGTATTTGATTACCTTTCTTTTCTTCCTCTCTTACTCACTTCCTCTTCTCTCTTCCTCGCTTTTTCTCTTTCGTGTTTGTTTTTCGTGTCCATCCTTTTATGCTTTCTTATTTCTTTCTTTCTTTCCTTTTCGCTCGCTTGCTTCTATTCTCTACATCTTTAAATATTTTCCTTCGCGTTCGTTCCTCTCCTTGTTCTTCTTTCCTCCGTCCTTCTCCCTCTCCGCCTTTCCCTCCGCCTTTCCCTCCGTCCTTCTCCCTCTCCGTCTTTCCCTCCGCCTTTCCCTCCGTCCTTCTCCCTCTCCGTCTTTCCCTCCGCCTTTCCCTCCGTCCTTCTCCCTCTCCGCCTTTCCCTCCGCCTTTCCCTCGTCCTTCTCCCTCTCCGCCTTTCCCTCCGCCTTTCCCTCCGTCCTTCTCCTCTCTCCGCCTTTCCCTCCGCTTTCCTCCGTCCTTCTCCCTCTCCGTCTTTCCCTCCGTCCTTCCCCCTCTACTTCTCCCTCTCCGCCTTTCCCTCCGCCTTTCCCTCCGTCCTTCTCCCATCCTCGCCTTTCCCTCCGCCTTTCCCTCCGTCCTTCTCCCTCTCCGCCTTTCCCTCCGCCTTTTCCCTCCGTCCTTCTCCCTCTCCGCCTTTCCCTCCGCCTTTCCCTCCGTCCTTCTCCCTCTCCGCCTTTCCCTCCGCCTTTCCCTCCGTCCTTCTCCCTCTCCGCCATTCCCTCCGCCTTTCCCTCCGTCCTTCTCCCTCTCCGCCTTTCCCTCCGCCTTTCCCTCCGCCTTTCCCTCCGTCCTTCTCCCTCTCCGCCTTTCCCTCCGCCTTTCCCTCCGTCCTTCTCCCTCTCCGCCTTTCCCTCCGCCTTTCCCTCCGTCCTTCTCCCTCACCGCCTTTCCCACCGCCATTCCCTCCGTCCTTCTCCCTCTCCGTCTTTCCCTCCGTCCTTCCCCCTCTACTTCTCCCTCTCCGTCTTTCCCTCCGCCTTTCCCTCCGTCCTTCTCCCTCTCCGCCTTTCCCTCCGCCTTTCCCTCCGTCCTTCTCCCTCTCCGCCTTTCCCTCCGCCTTTCCCTCCGTCCTTCTCCCTCTCCGCCTTTCCCTCCGCCTTTCCCTCCGTCCTTCTCCCTCTCCGCCTTTCCCTCCGCCTTTCCCTCCGTCCTTCTCCCCTCTCCGCCTTTCCCTCTGCCTTTCCCTCCGTCCTTCTCCCTCTCCGCCTTTCCCTCCGTCCTTCCCCCTCTACTTCTCCCTCTCCGCCTTTCCCTCCGCCTTTCCCTCCGTCCTTCTCCCTCTCCGCCTTTCCCTCCGCCTTTCCCTCCGTCCTTCTCCTCTCCGCCTTTCCCTCCGCCTTTCCCTCCGTCCTTCTCCCTCTCCGCCTTTCCCTCCGCCTTTCCCTCCGTCCTTCTCCCTCTCCGCCTTTCCCTCCGCCTTTCCCTCCGTCCTTCTCCCTCTCCGCCTTTCCCTCCGCCTTTCCCTCCGTCCTTCTCCCTCTCCGCCTTTCCCTCCGCCTTTCCCTCCGTCCTTCTCCCTCCGCCTTTCCCTCTGCCTTTCCCTCCGTCCTTCTCCCTCTCCGCCTTTCCCTCCGCCTTTCCCTCCGTCCTTCTCCCTCTCCGCCTTTCCCTCCGCCTTTCCCTCCGCCTTTCCCTCCGTCTTTCCCTCCGCCTTTTCTTGCCCCGGGGAAAGGAGCCCAAGGACGGCGCCTGGATTTTTAGGTCATCTCGTTGGCGAGGGCGTAAGGGAGAGGGGGCGGGCGGGGGGGAGTGGAGAAAGAGGGGAGGGATGGAGGTGGGGGTGGGGGGTGGGGGGTAGGGATGGGGGTAGGGATGGGGGCGTGGAGAAAGAGGGGAGGGATGGAGGTGGGGTGGGGGTGGGGGGGGGGTAGGGATGGGGGCGTGGAGAAAGAGGGGAAGGTTGGAGGTGGGGGTGGGGGAGGGGGTGGGGGGTAGGGATGGGGGCGGGGAGAAAGAGGGGAAGGTTGGAGGTGGGGGTGGGGGTGGGGGTGGAAGGGAAGGGTGGAGGTGGGGATGAGGATGGGGGTGGAGGTGGTGGGGGTGGGGGTGCGGATGGAGGTGAGAGTGGGGGTGGAGGTGGAAGTGTTGGTGTTGGTGGAGGTGGTGGTGGAGAAAGGAAAGGGGAGGAGGCAGGGCAGGCAGAGGGTAAGGATGATGATAGTTATACTACTAGTGATAATTACGTTAATAATGATAATGAGTGTAATTGTGATAATGATAAAGTTCTTCATTATCGTAATGAGACGAAGGTGGGACATCCGAAGAGAGACAGAAAGAGAAAGACAGACAGACAGACACAGAAACAGACAGACAGACACAGAGACAGACATACAGACAGACAGACAGACAGACAGACAGACAGACAGACAGACAGACAGACAGACAGACAGACAGACAGACAGACAGACACAGACAGACAGACAGCCGGACAGACAGACAGAGAAGGGCTGCCCCGACCTCATTCCCACATGTCGCCCGTCCAGCTTTAAAGTGACCAACGGTCTTCATCTCCGTCGGCTATTGATTGGCCAACTTGTAGCAATCAAGAGGCTTCTTTCTCCTCTTTCTTCCTTTTTTTTATTCTTACCCTTTTTATCCCCCCCCCCCCCCCCGTTTTCCCTTTTTCGTTGTTCCAGTGTCTTTGCTTCGCCGTCGCTTGCTCGCCGTGCGTTTCCCTTTGTGTTCGACTCCGAGAGGGAACGGCAGGTGCGGGGTGGGGGGGGGGCGCTGTTTGGGACCAGTCGCCCACCCGTGTTTGTGTGTACTTGTGCTTGTTTTTGTTTGTTGTTTGGTTGTTTGTGTGCGTTGTTTGCCTGTTTTGTGGTTATGTTTGGTGTTGTATGTTTCTGTGTGTGTGGTTTTGTGCGTATGTGTGTGTGTGTGGTTGTGTGCGTGTGTTTGTTTGTTTGTTTGTTTCCTTGTTAGTCCTCGCGCGTCTTTGTTGGTCTATTATCTCTTTGTTCTCGTTGCCCTCCGTTTAATTTTATCCCGGAACAAAGGAAAAAGCAAGGGCGCCAACTTCCCCTCGATAACTTGTCATTCGCCTCGGTTCCGGATTAATTGTGATCGACGCGCTGATATCGGAACGGCGTCAGCGCCCGATGAGGCGGCGGGGCTCGCGATCGCGGTGCTCCGGGGAAAGCGCGGCTCCTCGGTAGCGGCTGGGGCGGGCTGGAGCGCTGGCAACGGGCTCGGACGCGCGGGCCGGGATTCGCAGCCCGGGGAATTTGCGCTGCGGTCAGCACCAGCGCGCCCGCCGTTGACAGCGGAGATGCGAGAAGCGGTCGACGGCAATCGGGGGAAGCACTCGTGGAAACTTGCCAAGACGAGTCTTCCCCCATCCCCCCCCCTCTATTTCCCTCCCCTCCTCCCTCCCTCCCTCTCGGCCTCTGTTTTGACGGCTCTTCGTACTCCGATGGCCGGGGCTTTGTCTCTGCGCTGTGATCGACGCCCTACTTTCCCTCTCCCCCCCTCCTCTCTTCTCTCTTCTCGCTCTCCCTTTCTCAATCTCTCTCTCTCTCTCTCTCTCTCTCTCTCTCTCTCTCTCTCTCTCTCTCTCAATCTCCACTCCTCTCCTGCTCTCCCTCCTCCCTTCTCTCTCTCCCACCCTATATATCTGTATCTATTTTTATCTGTCTGTCTATCTATCGAGCTATCTAACTATCCCCTCCTCCCTGTTTATTTGCCTCCGTCTTGCTCCCTATACTCCTTCCATCTCCTTCCTCCTCCCCCACCTCTGCATCCGTCCATCCACTTATTCCCAAACAATGATTCAGTGTGCGTGTTTATCTGTGAATGTTTCCTTTGTTTGTTTGTGTGAACTTGACCCCATAGCCTCGCTTGACCCGGTGACCTAAAAATCGCCTGGTCCTGAGTCAGCGAGACCGGGGGGGAAGGGGGGTGGGGAGTGGGGGGCAGATGGTGTGTCCCGCGGTGGCCGCCCCCTCCCTCACAACCTGCCAGAAAGTCGTCAAACTTTGGACGCCCTCTACTCGCTCTCCTGCCTCTTTCTCCGCATCTTTTCTTCTCCTCTCCTTCCTCGAGTGTGTTTCTGTTCTGTCTCTCCTTCCCTCCTGTCCTCTGTCTCTTCTCTGTCTCTCTCCTCTCTCTCCATCATCTCTCTCTCTCCTCTCCTCCTCCTCTCCATCTCTCTCTCTCCCCCTTATCTGCTCCTTTTCTGTCTGTCTGGCTCTCTCTTCTCTCTCTCTCTCCTGTCTCTATTCTTCCTCCGTCTTCTCCTATCTCTCCTCTCTCCTCCTCTCCCCTCCTCATCGTCTCTCTCCTTCACTGTCTCGTTCGTTTTTCTGTCATCTTCTCCTTTTCTTCTTGCTTCCCTAGCTCTCCTCTCATCTCTCGTCCTCTCGCTCTCTCTCTCTCTCTCTCGCTCTCCTTCCTCTCTCTCTCTCTTCTCTCTCTCTCTCTCCTCTGTCTCTCTTCTCTGTCTCTCTCTCTCGTCTCTCTCTCTCTGTCTCTCTCTCTCTGTCTCTCTCTCTCTCTCTCTCTCTCTTTCTCATTCTCTTTCTCTTTGTCTGTCTGTCTGTCTGTCTGTCTGCCTCACACTCACTCTTTTCACTATCACACACGTAATCACAATCACGATCACAATTTCAGCCTCAGTCTTGATCTCAGTCTCACCTTCACAAAACCGCAACGCGTGTGATCGAAATTGAAAGATATCCTAGAGATCGATCGAGGATGACAAGGTATATTTCTCTCCTCTCGCGGAGTACAAAGACGCGTATCTTACGCCGCTCGCCGCGCGCACGGATATATTTACGTGCGAAAGCGAATGTTGCAGAAATGTTTATGGGTGCAGACAACTGTTTATTATGCGATGCGTAGGTACGGGGTCTGTGGTGATGGCGTCGTTGGGCAGTGTTGATAAACAGGGAGGGGAAGGGAAGGAGCGCGGTGGCCAGCCTGGTTTGTATGTATAGAGGACAGGCCGGGTTTCCGTCGGGATTGCAAACCCGCCTTGGCTGATGTTTACCGCTGTGTACCAGCTGTCGTTTCTCACTCATTCGGTTCTGTGTCTGCTTCCTTGTTTCCCTGTCCTCCTCTCTCTCTCTCTCTCTCTCTCTCTCTCTCTCTCTCTCTCTCTCTCTCTCTCTCTCTCTCTCTCTCTCTCTCTCTCTCTCTCTCTCTCTCTCTCTCTCTCTCTCTCTCTCTCTCTCTCTCAATTTCTGTGTGTATGTGTTTGTGCGCGCGTGCGTGTGTATTTGTATGTTTGTGTGCGTGTATGTGCGCAACAGTCTCACCTGCAATCGCCCGGCATCCGCTTAGCATTAAGTGGCTCCTCTGCGTCACGTGTTCGGTGATTAGCTTCATTGCTCGCTCCTCCGCCCGACCTTTTCCCGCCACCTGCGAGCGCCGGGGAGAGGGGGCTGGAAGGGAGGCAACAAGACGAGATGGATGGATAGATAGAGAGGTTGATAGATTTGACTGGATAGGTGTCTAGCTAGGTCTTTACACGCAATTACGCTCGCTATATACATATAACGCGCCACACGCAGCGCACACCACACGCACACCACACCACGCACACCACACGCACACCACACACACACAACACACACACGCACACACACACACACACACACACACACACACACACACACACACACACACACACACACACACACACACACACACACACACACACACACATATATATCGTATATCCCATGACCATTGTGAGTTTAATTTATTAATTGTTTTTACACCTAGGTTGCTCCACAAGTAGTGAGTCATCAATGAGCCAATTACAAGTACTCTCTGTCTCGCCTGTTTACCCTTTTCCTTGATTCTGGAAAATATTTTCTGGTATCTAACATTGCTGTTAATAATGTCCATAACACTATTATTATTATTATGTAAATTAAAGATAACAGCCTCAGTATTGATATCATTGGTAAAAAAAAGAAAAATTTTCCCGCAAACTAAAGGATAGGTGAAATTAGGTAAGGTCACAAGGTCTACTAATTGACTCTTTTGTTACTAAGCACTAGCAGAGCCATCTGCTAGTGCTATGTCCAGGGACATTTCACAAAACAATACTGCAGTGAACACAACATTTTTCCGGTGACTTTGAGTTTATATATATATACAACAATACATATATATAATACTATAATATATCTATATATATATATGTAAAATTTCTATATATATTTATATATATATATATATATATTATATGTTGTATATATATGCATATATAATGTATATATGTGTCTATATGTATACACATACATACCTACATACATACCTACATTCATACATACATACATATCTATATACATACATACATATCTATATACATACATACATACATACATACATACCTATATGCATATATTCATGTATATGTGTGTAAATAGCATACCGTACATATGCATTAGTGACCCGCAGCAGGTCTGGCGAAGCTCACGTGACAAAGGCGCAAAATGTCAAAGGTGAGTCAGGAGGGGCAGGGGGGCAGAGGGTACTCTTCCCTGGTAAGCGAGAATTGCCAAGATAACGGATAAGATTCTGTTCTCTCTCTCTTTCTCTCTCTTTCTTCTCTTTTTTTTTCTCTTTTTTTCTCTTTTTTTTCTCTTCTCTTTCTCTTTTTTTTTTCTCTTTTCTTTTCCCTCTTTCATCTTTCTCTTCTCTCTCTCTTCTCTCGTCTCATCTCTCTCTCTCCTCTCTCTCTCTCTCTCTCTGCTCACTCTCTCCTTCTCTCTCTCTCTCTCTCTTCTCTCTCTCTCTCTTTCTCTCTCTCTCTCTCTCTCCCTCTCTCCCTCTCTCCCTCTTCCTTCTGGCACTGCTCTGTTCTTCCTTCCCAGGCTCGCAGGATGCCGCGGGAAGCTTTTTTCTGCTTCGGCCCAAAAATGATAGATATATATGCACGCACAATTGATAGTTAGACACACGCACACGCACACGCACACGCACACGCACACGCAGACGCACACACTACACACACACACACACACACCCCCACACCACACCACACACACACACACACACCAACACCACACACACACACACACGGACACGACCTTTTATAGTACAGTGGTAAACGTGTCGGCCTCTTCATCCCGAGGGGTCGCAGTTCGCGCCCCGCCCAGGCGCGAAAGTTGCAACTGTCCCGCCCGCGGTTACTGCTGTGGCTGGGCACCACGGCGGCAAGGACCGTTCGGCCGAGTCACAGCAACTACACAACTAGCAAATCAAGCAGACATATGTCACACCCAAGAATATCCATTGTATCAAATGGAATCCAAACCAAACTTTAAAACTTTAAACATACACATATATGTGTGTGTGTATGTGCGTGTATGTATATGTTCATGTATATGTATATATATCCGGCTAAACATATTTTTATAACCTGCACTTGTTTCTTTTGGGTTTCATTGTGCTAATAATCGTGTTTTCGAAGGAGAATAGCATGATTTACCAGCAGTAGCAAAAGGTATTAAGGCGCCCGAATGCTGAGCTGGTAGAGAAGACAAAGGATGCAAAATATGTGATGCAAGCCAGAGATACATTACTAGATTAATAGCAATTTCGAAACTCACACTACATTGGATTAGCAGATTTTAACGAGTCGTCGGGGACTTAAAAAAAAAAAAAGGCTCGCCCTCGCTTCGCCCTTACCCCTCGCCTCGCCCTCGCTTCACCCTTACCTCTCACCTCGCCCTTGCCTCGCCCTTGCCTCGCCTTTGCCTCGCCCTTACCTCACCCTTACCTCTTGCCTCGCCCACACCTCACCCTTGCCTCGCCCTTGCCTCGCCCTCACGTCTCCCACGCCTCGCCCTCGCCTCGCCCTCACGTCCCCCTCGCCTCGCCCTCGCCTCCGTCGCTGCCGAGTACCTCCCCGGACGCAGCTCGTGGCCCAAAATCCCAGGAGGAAATGTGTCTCCTCTGTCGCCTCCGTCCGTAATCTGTCTCGTTGTTTTGGGCCACGCCGGGTCGCGTGCGGGGAAGGCTCTCTCCCTCGCGTTTTGCTTTTTTGTCTTTCGTCCCTTGGATTTGCTCTCTCTCCTATCTTTCTTCTGTTGGTTTCTTCTTCTTTTTCTTTCTTCTTAATCTCTCTCTCTCTCTCTCTCTCTCTCTCTCTCTCTCTCTCTGTCTCTGTCTCTGTCTCTGTCTCTTTTCTCTCTCTCTCGCTCTGTCTCTCTCTCTCTCTTTTCCTCTCTCTCTTCTCTCTCTTTCTCTCTCTCCTCTCTCTTCTTCCTCTCTCTTCTCTCTCTCTCTCTCCTCTCTCTCTCTCTCTCTCTCTCTCTCTCTCTCTCTCTCTCTCTCTCTCTCTCTCTCTCTCTCTCTCTCTCTCTCTCTCTCTCCGCGTCTCCCTTCTCTTTCTTTCACCTTTTCTTCCATCTTCCTCTTCCCCTACCTTTCCCTCCCGCTTCCCCTCCCCGTCTCCCTCTCCTCTTTCCATAACCCTCATTCGCCTTTCTCCCTCTCCTTCTCGCTCTTTCTTTCACCCTCATTTCTTCCTCCCTTCCCTCCTCCTTCCCTCTCATACTCCTTTCCCTCCCCTCCTCCTTCCCTTCCTCCCTCCTCTCCCTCTTCCCTCCCTTCCCTGCTCCCCTCTTTACTCTCCCTCTCCTCCCCTCCTCTCCTCTCGTCCTCCCCTCCCCTCCCCTCCCTCTCCCTCCCCTCTCCCTCCCCTCCCCTCCCCTCCCCTCCCCTCCCCTCCCCTCCCCTCTCCCCATCCCCGCCGTCAGAGCCGCCTAATAGAATCACAGCGCCTCCGTTCTGTGGGAGAAATCCGGCCCCGAGATCTCTTGAGAAGCTAGCTCTCCTCCAGCCCTGTCTGCTGGGGGCACGGCGAGCGGACGCTGCCTCCTTCTGTTGGACTAAGCCCCTAAGTGTGTGTCCTCCTCCTCCTCCTCCTCCTCCTCCTCCTCCTCCTCCTCCTCTTTTCTCCTCCTCTCCTCCTCCTCCTCCTTTTCCTCCCTCCTCCTTTCCTCCTCCTCCTCCTCCTTTCCTCCTCCTCCTCCTCCTCCTCCTTTTTTACTTTTCCACCCTGTCCTCCCTCCTCTCGTTCTCCTCCCTCTCTTCTCTCTCTCTCTTCTCCTCTTCTCTCTCTCTCCTCTCTCTCTTCTTCTGCTCTCTCCTCTCTCTCTCCTCCTCCTCTCTCCTCTCTCTTCCTCTCCCCCTCCCCCCCTCTCTCTCTCGTCTCTCTCTCTCTCTCTCTCTCTCTCCTTCTCTCTCTCTCCTCTCTTCTCTCTCTCTCTCAGTCCCACTCTCTTCTCTCTCTCTCTCTCTCTCTCTCTCTCTCTCTCTCCTCTTTCTCTCTCTCTTCTCTCTCTCTCTCTCTCTCTCTCCTCTTCTCTTCTCTTCTCTCTCTTCCTCTTCTCTCCTTCTCATCTCTCTCCTCTTCTCTCTCTCTCCTCTCTCTCTCTCCTCTTCCTCTTCCCCTCTTCCCCCCATTTTCTTTCTTCTCTTTTCTCTTTTTTTCCCTTTTTTTCCCCTTTTCCCCTTTTTTTTTTTTTTTTTTTCCCTTTCCCCTTTTTTTTTTACCCTCTTTTTTTTCCCTCTTTTTCCCCCCCCCCTTTTTTTCCCCCTTTTTTTTTCCTTTTTCCCCCTCTCCCTCTCCCCTCCCGTT
>NC_051386.1:6959620-6967412 GCF_015228065.2 Penaeus monodon | reverse complement strand
CTCTCCTCTCTCCTCTCTTCTCTTTTCCCCTCTACTCTTTTCTCTTCTCTTCTCTCCTCTCTTCTCCTCTTCACTCATTTTCCCTCGTTTTCTCTCTCATCTTCCTTCTGTTCTCTACTCTCCCCTCTCTTTTCTCTTCTTTCTTCTTTCTGCTCTCTACTCTCCCCTCCCATCTATTTTTCTCGTTCAATAACGTCTCGGATGTTCCTCCGCTAATTAAGTGACAAAGCGGATACTACGAAAGTTTCATGACGGGCCGGCCGCGATCGATGAGGGCGTTGTAAATATTGGATGTTAACATTATTCAAGAATGTCAGTTTGCGTGTACCTCGTACTCTGTAGTTCCTCATGAGCCTCATCATTAATTCCGGCAATATCGGCGGGAAAGGAAGCGAGATTCATCTTTTGTTTCGGAATGTTTATCTCTCTTTTATGCAGCGTTCTTTTTTTTTCTTGTACGAACTGTCTCACTTCCTAATTTCCCCAGGTACCCGAGACACAAACGATCCATTCGGAGTGTCAAGCAGTGCACCGTCGCTCGCAGACCAATCTCATTCCGCTGCTACCTGCGCGCGGTGTAATGAAATCGGGCAAGTGGAATCCGTAGAGTTTTGTGAGAGTCGTATAAATTTTTCCAGAGTATTGTGTATACATAAACTGGACATACATATGCGTGACTTTAGTGTTTATGTGCAGTTTCTTCTGGAACGAGTGGGAAGCATTTATAAAGTCTTTCACGAAAATTTGGCACTCTTGTTCGTGTGTTCTGTTTTAAGAGGCAGTAATAAATATCCAGGACTTTAAGTGATTATGTTTTTAACGTGGGCTTTCATATACTGGAATGAGCCGAGGATATGCAAGCACTGTTTGCTTTTACTCACGCACTACAAAAATTAGGAACAAAGGAGCTAAACTTCGCTTTATTTTGATAGATTTATTGAACACTGCCTTGTGCAGTAGTATAAAGCATAGGTGTGTATGCGCCGTGCAAATTTATGATTGTATATCCATCCATCCATCCATCCATCCATCCATCCATCCATCCATCCATCCATACATACATACATACATACATACATACATACATACATACATACATACATACATACATAAATACTAATATATATGATATCATAGTATCATATATACGATATCTATAGATATAATTATATATAGATAATATATATAATAGTATAAGTTATCTATATCTAATGTATAATATTATATAGTATAGTACATATTATAACAGTATACATATATATGACAGATATACATATATACATAATATATACATATAAATATATCATAATATATATCATATATAATTATATATATATATATAATATATATATCTATATATATTATATATATATATATCATATATATATCTTTTAATATATATACTTTACATATCAGTATATCTATATTGATATATTTATTATATATTATATATAGGTATATATATAGTATTATATCTATATATTTATCATATATATATATATATAGTATTTTTTTTAATTTTTTGTGTAATATAATATATTATATTATATTAATCTGTTGTGTGTGTTTGTGTGTTTGTGCGTTTGTGCTTTTCGTTTTGTTTGTTTGTTTTTTTTTTTTTTTTTGTTTTTGTGTTTTTGTGTGTGTGTGTGTGTGTGTGTGTGTGTTTTTGTTGTGTGTGTGTGTGTGTGTGTGTGTGTGTGTGTGTGTATTATTTAATCTACTATCACTGTCTTTTTTTATTTTCTTCTAGTCTTTAATAAATATTTATATCTATCAAATTTATTATTATTAGTTGTATGTTGTTGTTAGTGCATCTTATGTATGATCATATATATATATATATCTATCTATTAATTATGTTCTTAATTATCTATGTGAGATCCTACTATAAATTTAATATCGAATAGATTTAATATGTCATTCGGCAATTGTATTGCGGCTGTGGTCGGAATGATCCAGACTGTAAGTGGTGCGGCACAAATACGAAACTTTTGATCAATACTCATTTAGCATTTCGCGTAGTGTGGCCGCGGACAGAGTTTGCCGAGCAGGACGCGGGGTAGTCTCGATAGATTTCGGAGTATGTGGCTCTGGCGGGGGCGGAGGATTTGCGTTTGCGGGCTTCGCGGGGATCAGACTTAAGGCGTGCTCCTCCCCGTGTCCCGGCGCCAGATGCTCTTGCGAACACTTTGTCAATGGCCTTTGCTCGTCCGTGCCCTCCGGGGGCCTGTCAGGCTACGCCAGGGTCCTGGCTGTCCCCATCCTGGGGAAACCCGTCCCCTTTCCGCCTCCTCCTCCTCCTACTCCTTCCCTCCTCCTCCTCCTCTCCTTCTCTCCTTCTCTCCTCCTCCTCCTCCTCCTCCTCCTCCTCCTCCTCCTCCTCCTCCCGCCCGTTGACCTCGAACGCCCTAGGTCAGCGTGCGGGGGGGCGGGCGTTCCTCGGCGCCCGCTCGCGTCACGGCGCTGCGAGGTATGGGCGCCTTTCGTCTGCGGTTACCTAATGTATTTTCTTTCCCTTTTTCGGGGAATATGATTTTATTCCCGACGGAAATGTTGTTTGGATGATAACTTTTGTGGTTGCAATGGTGGGAATGTTAATTTAGTTAACAGTGATAGTAGTAATAATTTAATGGATAATGTTAATGATTAGCAAAGTTAATTAATGATAAAAGAACAGTTATAAAAATTATTATCGTCAGTAATTCTTTGCATAAAACTTCATTCTCCTGCTCTGGCATTATTGAGATTACTGAATATTAACGATATCACTGTTATTCGAAACTTTAGAGAGTGTCAATCTCTATTACTGCTTGAGGACCAGTTATTACGCGATGTGTGTGTGTGTGTGTGTGTGCGTGTGCATGTGCGTGTGTGTGTGTGTTCGTGTTCGTGTGCTGTATGTATGTATGTATTTATGTAAATGTGCGCGTGTGCATGTGTCTCCGTCCGTGAGTGCGTTTGTGTGCGTGCGCCTCTCGTTCGAAGTTGGTCGTGGAAGCCGCTGCGATATGAGCGAAGCCTCAGAGCAGCCGGAAAAGCCACTCGGCTGGCGACGTCCGCTTTATGGCTCGCAGCTGCTGCCGCCTCGTCAGCACGGCGAGGAGGGAGTGACGAGGAGGCGAGGAGGGAGTGACGAGGAGGCGAGGAGGGAGTGACGAGGAGGCGAGGAGGGAGTGACGAGGAGGCGAGGAGGGAGTGACGAGGAAGGCGAGGAGGGAGTAGTGCGAGGAGGGCAGGAGTTGCTCTCCAAACGTCCTACTGGCGGGGATAGATCATGGGTGGAGAGGGAAGAGGGAAGGAAACGGAGAGAAAAGAGAAGCGGGGGAGAAGAAGAGGGAATGCAAGAGGTGAATAGGGGAAAGTAGGGAGGCAGCGAGATATAGGGAATGTGAGATGTGTAGATTACGCATATAAACACACACACACGAGAGAGTGAGAGTGACTGACTGACTGACTGACTGACTGACTGACTGACTGACTGACTGACTGAGTGAGAGAGAGTGAGAGAGAGCGTGAGAGTGAGAGAGAGAGTGAGAGAGAGAGTGAGAGAGAGTGAGAGAGAGAGTGAGAGAGAGTGAGAGAGAGAGAGTGTGTGAGAGTGAGAGAGTGTGTGTGAGAGAGAGAGAGAGAAAGAGATTAATTAAATAACGAATTAATTAATACAAATGACCTTGCTGGGGACGTGACGGAAAGTACGAATTGTGAAGCGGCCTTCTCTCCCTGGCAGTTTTATTGTTCCTTGTGATATTCCCTTCGCCGTGGTGCCTCTCCCCTCTTTGGCGGAAGCGGAGGGCAGTCTGGCAGCGCTCGTGGCGGTTGATTTTCTCTCTTTTTAAGCTTTTTTAATCTTGGTTCATTTACGCTTTGTTTTAATCTTATTTAATCTTAATTTATTTACTTTTTATTTTAATCTTTACTCTCTTTTTTTTTATTATTATTATTATTTTTGTTGTCTCTTTTTTTGTGCGGGAAGGATTGAGTGTTTTATTTTTTTTCTTTATTTGTATATATATTTTTTCTTATGCGGGAAGGACCAGGTGTTTTATTTTTTATTTATTATTTTTTTTTACTGTGTTTTTATGCTGGAAGGACCGGGTGTTCCTTTTTTGGCCTATGCCATTTTTCTCGTCAGTATCTCACGAGGTACCATTTTGTGTGTATTGTTAGTTTCGTTTTCGTCTTTGCCTGTCCCACGTCCTTTCTCTTTTCTCACTCTCTGTGTGTCTGTCTGCCTGTCATCTGGTCTAGCCTATCTGTATCGTCTATCTCGTCTTCTCTCTGTCCTCTCTCTGTCTCTCTCTCTCTCTCTCCTATCTCTATCTCTCTCTCTCCTCTCTCTCTCTCTCTACTCTTCTCTCTCTCTCTCTCTCTCTCTCTCTCTCTCTCTCTCTCTCTTTCACTAAACCGTACTTTCCTTTTCTTATCAGCCCTTCTCTTCACACCGCTTTTAGTGTCGACTGCTCTTTCCTCCTCTTCGCCGATCAACCCGTCCGTCTCATGCCAACCTAGTGTGTTATTAGACCCGGTTCTCTCCGAAATACAAAAATGGCAGAGGAAGAGGGAAGGGGAGAGGGATAGGGGAAAAGTGGAAGGAGAATAGTGAGGGAAAGGAAAGGGGAGTGAGAGTTGAAGAGGGGGAGGGAGAAGAATGAGAGGGAGAGGGAGGAAGAAGAAAGAGAGGGAGGGGGAGGGAGAAGAAGAGAGGGAGGGGGAGGGAGGAGAAGGAGAGGGCGGGGGAGGGTGGGGGAAGGAAAGGGGGGGGAGGGAGGGGAAGGAAAGGGAGGGGGAGGGAGAAGAAGGAGAGGGAGGGGGAGGGGGAGAAAGGAGAGGGAAAAATAAAAAAAACGAGAATGGAGAGGGAGAGGGAGAAGGAGGGAGAAGGAGAAGGAGAAGGAGAGGGAAAAGGAGAAGGAGAGGGAGGGGGAGAAGGAGGGGAGAGAGTGAAAAATGAAAAAGGAGAATGGAGAGTGAGAGGGAGAAGGAGCAGGAGAAATAGTAGGAAAGGGAGAGGGAAGGTGGAAATAAAGAAAAAGGAGAATGGAGAGTGAAAGAGAGAGGGAAAGATAGGGCAGAGAGAAGATGCATCTGTGTCTAAGTTTCGTAGTATCACCAAGTATGGAGACAAAGTAGGATTTTTTTCGGTGTTGTATTATGGTTTTATTATTGTTGTTAATTGTATAGTTTTTTTTATATTATTATTATTATTATTTTATTGTTATTATTATTATTATTGTTATGATGGTGATAATGATAATTATTATTATTAGTATCACTACCACAACTTTTATCGAAATACAATTATCAGCATCGTCACCAACCTGAAAACAAACAACAACAACAATAATAATAATAATAATAATAATAATAATAATAATAATATCAACAGGACTACCACCTCTCCCCACCATCCATCATCACCTCTCATTATCGTCATAATTATCACCATTTTTCTCTTCCCCTCCCCCCTCCCATCCTCCCATCCCCCCCTCCCTCCCATCCTCCTTCCCTCCCATCCTCCCATCCCCCCATCCCCCTTCCCTCCCATCCTCCCATCCTTCCTTAAAGACGAAACGCCCAAGGAGATTCGCTCAGCGCTATCGAGAAATGCCCCATTGTCTCGCCCGCATCGGTATATAGAAGGATGGGCGTAGCGTGGGCGGGGTGTGGGCGGAGCGTAGAGGGTGGGAAAAGGGGGGGGGGCTGTTCTGAGTGCCTCTCGACGTTCGCGCGTTTTGAGTGAAGGAGGGGGGGGGGTATTGTTTTAGGATTTATCATCATCATCATCATCATCATCATGATGTTACGGCAAATGCTACTATTCCTGTTTCCACTTTTATTATTCATCAGTATTTTTAGTATGATTGATTATGATAAATAACTTAATATCATACTTGTTATTTCTCGCATTTCCGTAATTTACGATATTAGTCTCACTTAGACATTTAAACGTTAAGAGAGATACTCAGAATGAGACAGAGACTGAGACAGACTCAGACTCAGACTGACAGACAGACGGACAGACAGAGACAGAAAAGAACGAGTGAGTGACGGTGCATCTGTCTGTAGCATAAATGCCTGATTCGTTATGCCTCTCCCCGCGCGAATTTTAATCTTTCGTCAGCCGGACCGACATCGTCCCGTCGTTGTGGGGGATTATTAGACGAAACTGTTTTTGTTGCGGACTGGACTCTCTTCTCCTGCAGATTGGATAGACTCCCATTTTCTTGAAAACTTAACTTACGTAAAGTGATAACATTTTTGTTGGAAAGTTTTCTAATTGAATCGCAAATCAGTTTTTTTTTCTCTCTCTCGCTCTCTCTCTCTCTCTCTCTCTCTCTCTCTCTCTCTCTCTCTCTCTCTCTCTCTCTCTCTCTCTCTCTCTCTCTCTCTCTCTCTCTCTCTCTCTCTCTTCCGCAGATCTATATTATCGTCGTTTGCTTCGTTTAATAGAGTAGAAAGTGTACTTTTGGAGCACAAAGAGACTTCAGTTGAGGGACATTTTCCCTATGTAATGTACCTGAACCCTTAAAGGGAATCGCTTGTTTAAGAAAGTGAATAATGGGATTGGCCGGGAAGGGAGAGGAGGGGTGAGTCAGTGAGTCGTTGAGTCAGCGAGGGGAAAAGGGGAAGGATAGGTGAGGCTGAGGGAGGGAGGAGGAAAGAAGGAAAAAGGAGGAGAGGAAGGAGGGAGGGGAAAAAGGAGGGTATGAAAAGTGAGAAAAGGAGAAATATGGAGGGAGGAGAGAAAAGGGTGAGTGAAGTAGTTAGAAGATGAAGAAAAAGAGAAAAGGGGAGGATGTCAGCGTCACAAAGAGAAGCTTAGATAGATAGAATTCCAAAATACAGTAAGTTTGGATTATATTTATGTATATACACGTAGTACTATCTCCCTGCGCTTCCACGGCAGGTTAGTTAGATGCCTCATTTGACCTTTTTAAAATTTGTCATTCCTCTCGCCCGTAAAGACTTTATCTAAAAAATGGTTATCCCTCTTACCTATAAATACTTGTTTTTCTTGAAAATATTATTCCTGCTGCTGCTGTGTACGGTGTTTTATGTTTGGTTAAGGAAGGATTTTCTCCCGCGGTGCTTTGATTTTTCTTGTTTGTTTGTCGACACTTAAAGGGACACCGAAGCAGCTCCCGCGACCGGCCTTAATGGGATACGTTTTTTTTCTTCTTTGATTAATATTTCCATTTTCCTTTTATTGCAACGTGTGGCAGTATGTGCAGAATGAAGAGAACGATAGCAATATTTGTCATTTGTAATTGTCTCTCGGGCTGGGAGATAGACGGTCGACGTGTGTTGGCGAGGCGGTCGTTCAGGTACAGGTCGTTGGTATAATAGTATTTGTCAGATGCGGTGTAATGGCGACCTCTCTCTCTCTCTCTCTCTTCTCTCTCTCTCTCTCTCTCTCCTCTCTCTCTCTCTCTCTCTCTCTCTCTCTCTCTCTCTCTCTCTCTCTCTCTCTCTATGTGCGCGCTCGGGGCATGAGTATTATCTAACTTCTATTAATATTTTAAGGCCTTTGCCGCCTCCCTTGTTGTTGGTCGCGGCTGCAATTTCTCTCCTTTCCTTTTTCTTCGTTTCTTTGTTTCTTCGTGTCTGTTCCGGCTCTCCGCGTGGACGTGAGGGACAGCAACAGGACGTGACCTCAGTTCGGAAGAGTGTGCAGCAAGGTGGAGGAGGAGGGGAAAGGGCAGCGGGAGGGGGATGGGGAGGGCAGGGGAAGGGGATGGGGAGGGGAAGGGGAGGGGGAGGGGGGAAAGGGCAGGGGAAGGGGATGGGG
>NC_051386.1:6949620-6954620 GCF_015228065.2 Penaeus monodon | reverse complement strand
GTCTGTGTTTGTGTCTGTGTGTGTGTGTCTGTGTCTATCTTCACATAGCTAACGAGAGGGCCGCAGTGCCCGTCGACAGCCGGAGTGGGTCGGGCAGTGGGCGGGGGCGGGTCCCCAAGCGCGACGCCGCCGGCATGGGCGGGCGAGGCCAGCTGGGCATTGCGGTGACAAGCCTGGCATGAGTGATGGCGAGGCAGCGTGACTGGGCGACGGCGGGGTTCTCGGGCCCGAGTGTGCATGGCATCTAGTGAAGGCTACTGCTAGAACGCCGCCCTCGCAATCAATAGTTGCAGCCGCGCCTTCGCTGCACACCCGGTATCACTGTCACCTTTTGCTCTCTTTCTCTCTGTCTTTCTCTTTCTATCTTTTTCTCTCTCTTTTTCTCTCTACTTTTCTCTATTTCTCTCTCTCTCTCTCCCTCTCCCCCCCCTCTCTCTCTCTCTCTCTCTCTCTCTCTCTCTCTCTCTCTCTCTCTCTCTCTCTCTCTCTCTCTCTCTCTCTCTCTCTCTCTCTCTCTCTCTCTCTCCCCATAACGTCCTCCCTTCTTGCCTTCCTCCCCCTCCTCCCTTTCCCTCATCTCCCTCCCCCACCCTGCCCTTCTCCCTCTCCCTCCCCTTCCCTTTCTCTCTGTCCCTCCCACCCTCCCTTCTGCTCTTCCTCCCTCCCTACCTCCCTCCCCCCCTTCCTATCCCTCTTCTTTCTCTCCCTCTTCTCTCTTTCTCTCCCTCTTCTCTCTTTCTCTCCCTCTTCTCTCTTTCTCTCTTCTCTCTTCTCTCTTCTCTCTTTCTCCTCTCTCTCTCTCTCTTCTCTCTCTCCTCGTCTCTCTCTCCTCTCTCTCTCTCGCTCTCTCTCTCTTTCTCTCACTTTCTCTTTTCCCTTTCCCTTTTCCCTTTCCCTTTCATACACACACACACCACACACACACACACAGTCACACACAACACACCACACGACACACAACACACACACCACACCACACACACACACACACAACTCACACATATATAGAGATATATATCTAATATATATATAAATATATATATATATATATATTTATATATATTTAATATATTTTATATACATATATAGCATATATATACTTATACATGTATATTATATAATATGTGTGTGTGTGTGTGTGTGTGTGTGTGTGGGTGTGTTGTGTGTGTGTAGTGTTTGTGTGTGTGTGTGTGTGTGGTGTGTGTGTGTGTGTATTTTTGTATGTATGTATGTATGTATGTATTATGTTATATGTATATGTATATGCATAGCATATGCATTGCATATGCATATGCATTGCATATGCATATGCATATGCATATGCATATGTATATGTATATGTATATGTATATGTATATGTATATGTATATATATATATATATATATATATATATTTATTATATACATACATGCATATATTGTACATATGTTCATATATATGTATATAGTTATGATTATGCATACATTGCATGTATGTATATGTATGCATTTTGCATTTGTATGGTCGCTGTTACTTTTTCTTCCCCTTTCGGTATTTTTTTCATCATGTAGCTATAATTTCCTTGGCGTTTTTCCCGCCATTTCCTCGTTTTCATCTCTTCTTTTTTTCCTTTCTTTTCCTCCTCCTCCTCCTTTTCATCCTCCTCCTCCTCCTCCTCCTCCTCCTCCATCCTCCCTCCTCCTCCTCCTCCTCCTCCTCCTCCTCCTCCCTCCTCCTCCTCCTCCTCCTCCTTCCTCCTCCTCCTCCTCCTCCAGGAGGATCTTTTAATTTATTTTTTTTTCCTTCGGGGGGGCTTTCTCGCTCCTCGTCTCTCTCGTCCTCTCTCATCCCTCATCCGCTCTCGGATCTCTCTCTCTCTCTCTCTCTCCTCTCTCCATCTCTCACCGTCGATTCTCTCTCTCAGTCATCTTCTCTCTCTCTCTCTCTCATTTCTTCTCTCTCTTCTGTTCTCTCTTCTCTCTTCTGTTCTCTCTTCTCTCTTCTGTTCTCTCTTCTCTCTTCTGTTCTCTCTTCTCTCTCCTCTCTTCTCTCTCTCCCTCCTCTCTCTCTCTCTCCTCTCAGCCCGTCTCTCTCGCGCCTCTCTCTCTCTCTCTCATCTCGTCCCGCTCTCCGCCTCTCTCTCTCTCTCTCTCTCCTCTTCTTTCTTACTTCCCTTTTCCTCTACTTCGCATTTCTTCGTTCCTACTGCCCTCCGCTCCCTCTCAGCTTCCCCTGCCCGATTCCCAATTCCCAATTCCTGATTCGCCGCCCGATTCCCGACGAAGGAGCATCAGCCACAACTTTGTCTCTGACCTCTCACCTTCCCCCCCCCCCCTCCCCCTTCTAACCGCGACACATAATGGCACCTTACCTTTAATAACTTGTCGTAATTAAGAGTGCGATCATCGTCATTAACCAGGGCATAACGGAGTCGCGACACCCGACGCCCCCCCGACACCCGACACCCGACGCGTGTAATCGCGTGTATTTGTGGCCGCTCCTGGCTGGTCATTACGAATACCTCACGTGTTCCTCGCTTGACCTTGGCTTCACCTTGGAGGAGGAGTGGGGAGGGAAGGGGAAGAAGGGGTGGGGGGATGAAAGGGGAAGAAGGGGAGGGGAGGGAAGAGGGGGAGGGGAAGGGAAGAGGGGGAGGGGGAGAGGAGTAACAGCACGCTCTGGTGGAATAAATTGCGAAGGATTGCGATTAGAGTTTGGGGGGAGTGTTCTGTGTATGCTACTAATGTTATTGTTAATGCCATTATTATTATATTTGTTGTTATTGTCATTGTGTGTGTATGCTTTCTTGTTTTATTGTTGTCATTATCATCATCATCATCATTTGCGAGGTCATTATGTACGTGATGTACATCGTCTTCTGCGGACCATGATTTTGGATTCCTGAATTGTGGAGCCGTTTTGCTCTATGCTCCTGGATCATAGACCATCGACTGGAATTATCCTGTTTTTTTATTTATTTTTTTTTTTATATAACTTGCACTCGATTATTCTATTCTCTTCTTTATCTTTCCTTTTCTCTTTCATTCTCTCTTTTTCTCTCTTTCGCCTCTCTTTTCTTTCATTCTCTCTCTCCCTCTCTCTCTCTCTCTCTCTCTCTCTCTCTCTCTCTCTCTCTCTCTCTCTCTCTCTCCTTTCTTTCTTCCTTTCTCTTTCTTTCCGTCTCCGCCTCCCTTTCCCTTTCCCTCTCCCTCTCTAACGCAAACATTATAAAAGTGTCTAATCAGTGTGATTAATAGAATATGACTCCCCATAAAAGTGAGTTTTGTTGCCCATATGACACTGCACCTGCCCATTTGAACCTTTGTGCTGGCTGTGCTGCCGGGCGCTGCATTCCTTTCATGGCCTGAATGTTCTCCATTTCCAGTGACGAGATATTAGTGCATTACAAACTATCCGAGCGTTTGAAGTGAAAATGAGCCGAGGCGAGCGCGCGAGCGGCGCCGTCGCGTGAGCCTGGCCGCCCGAGTGCGAGGCCCGAGGCAGCCGCGCGGGAGCCTCGGCGGCCCCGGGATGAGGGACGCCCTCCGGCCCGCCCCCGGCCCCCTGCGCGCGTGAGGGCTCGGCCTCGGGTGACGGCGAGCGACGGCGGCCGGAGATCGCCGCCCTGTGCAGGCACAACGACCCAGGCGCCTCCCCCCATCTGGTGGGCCAGGAGCGCCCACACCCCCCCGCCCTCCGGGCCCCCGCCACCCCCCACGCCGCCCCCCGCGCCGCCCCAAACCACTCCCCGG
Source organism: Penaeus monodon (assembly GCF_015228065.2). NCBI lineage: Eukaryota > Metazoa > Arthropoda > Malacostraca > Decapoda > Penaeidae > Penaeus > Penaeus monodon. Next base: position 6,950,888 of record NC_051386.1, on the reverse strand, counting down.
ACGGGGGGCGGGTCCCCCCGGAAGGGCCGGGGAAGTAGGGCCAAGGGGGGGGGAGGGCCCCGGGGGGAAACCCTGGGGTTTCCCGCCCCACGGCTCCACGGCCCCCACCCCCCCCCCCCCACCCCCCCTTTCGCCCCCCTCCCCCAAAACCTTTTACGGTCCCCCCACAAAACAAGGTTCCCGGGACTCCCCCCCGGCCCAGGGGGCCCCAAACCCCCCGCACCGGGCCCCGCACACCCCAACCCCCCCCAGGGCCCCAGGCCCCCCCACCCGGGGAACCCCTTTCTTCCCCGCCCCCCCCCCCCTCCCCCCGCCCCCCCTTTTTCCCCCCCTTTTTCCCTTCCCCCCCCCCCCTTTTTTTCTTCCCTTCCCCCCCTCTTTCTCTTAAAACCCTCCACCGGCCCCCCCCCACCCAACCTCCCTCCTCTCTCCCCTTTTTCCCCTTCACCCCCCCCACCAGTTTTTTCCCTTTCCTTTCCCCCTTTCCCCTCCTCTCCCCCCCCCCCTTTCCCAACCATTGCCTCTTTCCCCCTTTTTCCTCTCTTTCTCTTTCCTTTTTTCTCTTTCCTCTTTTTTTTTTTCCCTCCTTTTCCAAATCCTCTCTTTTCTCTTTCTTTTTCCCTTCTTTCTCTTTCTCTCTCTCTCTCCTCTCCACTATTTTTTTTTCTTTTTCCCTCTTTCTCTCTTTTCCTCTCCCCTCATCTCCTTCTCTCTTCCTTCCTCTCTCTCTCTCTCTCTCTCCCCCTTCTCCTTCTCCCTCTCTCCTTTCTCTCTCTCTCTCTCTCTCCTCTCTCTTCTCTCCCCTCCTCCTCCCTCTCTTTTTCTTTTTCCTCTTTCCCCTTTCCCCTTTCTCTCTCCCCTCTGTTTTTAAAATTCTTCTTTTTTTCTTTATTCTCTCCCTCTCTCTCCCCCTCTCTCTTTCTCTCTCTCTCTCCCCTCTCATTTCTCTCGTCTCTCTCTCTTCCTCTCTCTCATCTCCCCCTTTCTTCTCTCCTCTCTCCCCTTTCCCCTCTCTCTCTCCCCTCTCTCCCTCTCTCCTCTCTCTCTCCCCTCTCTCTCTCCTCTCCCCTCTCCCTCTCTCGTCTCTCCCCCCCTCTCTTCTCTCTCTCTTTTTTCTCTTTCTCTTCCTTTTCCCCTTTTTCTTTTCCTCTTCCTCTCTCTTTCTCTTTCTCTTCTTCCCCTTTTTTTCCCCTTTCTTTCTCTTTCTCTCTTTCTCTCTTTCTTCTTCTCCTCTCTCTCTTTTTTTTCCCCCTCTCTTTCCTCCCCTT
>NC_051386.1:6934620-6944620 GCF_015228065.2 Penaeus monodon | reverse complement strand
GTGTGTGTGGTGTGTGTGTGTATGTGTGAGATGATGAGTGGTGAGAGGAGGAGAGAGGAGGAGAGTAGGGAGGGAGAGAGGGAGAGTGAGGAGGAGAGAGAGGAGAGGAGGGAGAGAGGTGGTGGTGTGTGTGTGTGGTGTGTGTGTGTGTTGTGTGTGTGTTTTGTGGTGTGTGGTGTGTTGGTGTGTGTGTGTGTGTGTGGTGTTTTGAGTGTGTGTTGATTTGTTGCATTGTATTTTTCACATGCACAGAAACGCAATGAAGGGATGAGTTTTTATGCCTATATGAATGCTTATGCAAATTATTGACAAGAAGTTATCAGGCATGTTGCTTTTCTTTAATTACAAATGAAACATATTTTAAATAGCACATTTTTATTCTTTTTGAAAGCTGATCTTTTTATAGCATGTAGATGCAGTTTCACAAATATTAACACTACTGACTTCCAGGAAGGTTCTTCTCTCTCTCTCTCTCTCTCTCTCTCTCTCTCTCTCTCTCTCTCTCTCTCTCTCTCTCTCTTCTCTTCTCTTTCTTCTCTTCTCTCTCTCTCTCTCTTCTCTTCTTTCTCTTTCTCTTCTCTTTCTTTCTTTCTCTTCTCTTCTCTCTTCTTCTCTCTCTCTCTCTCTCTCTCTCTCTCGTTCACTTTTGCTCTCTTTTCTCACGTTCACTCGCTCTCACAATGTTTTTCCTCCTCTCTTTGTATCTCTTGCTCTTACTCTGTTTTGTCTCTATATTCCTTCTTTCTCTTCTCATTTGGTCTTGTTCAGCCTCCTCTCACTCGTCCTCTCCTCTCCGTCTCCTTCTCCGTCTATCCTCTCTCTACCTATTCCATTTCCTCGCCTTTTCCAGCTGTTTTTTTCTTTTTGCTTTGAGATTATTAGACCAAATCCCTGTTTGAAGGGTAGTTTCATGAATATTAAGAGTTTTTGCTTTACAAAAAATGGTGTTTCCTGCACATCCCCCAGTTTGGAATTTCACGTATGTGGACAATCTTGCAATCTAATTGACGTTATTAAATGATAATTTTTTTTTTTAATAACCTTGATATTAAAGGTTTTTAATGGTTATGACCAGAGCCAAGTGATACTCCATTTTTTTTTTTTTTTTTTTTTTCAAACTTACTCTGGTAACGTGTGATGAACTTAAAAAGAAAAGTTGACAACATCCGGCCGTAAAGTGTCACCGCCATGCAATAAATCTGATTTTCAGAAAAGCTTGAGAAGCCTTGACGTCACAGCTGTATGCCAGCTGTTCTCTTGCCCCCCTTGTGTTATTAATTCATTTGTATTTCACTCCTTTCTCGCCTTCTCTTTCTTTTTTTTTTTCTTTTCCTTGTATTAATTAAATCTTCCTCTCTGTTTTATTTTTCATGTTCTCTGTTTATTTTTCCTTTTTTTTCTTTCTTTCTTTCCCTCATTTATTTATTCTTTCATTTGCACTTTCTCCTTCTCTGTCTCGCCGGGCTAATTATAGGCATCGTTAACTTATCAGCTGCTGGATCAATTCTCTAGCTCTGCTTTACTTCTGCCTCTTCGGCTGTATGGCTTTTATTGCCCACAAAACAAATTTTGTCCGGAAAGTTAAGGAGATTAGTATTTTAAGGAGAAAAAGCTGTAAAATGACCAAGGCTGTCGGTGTTTCTCTGGGATTCACCTTAAATTTTCGACTAAACTGCGTATCAGATTGAAGTCATGATTATGACGTGTTTTGAAGGTTAGGTTTTGGAAAAGTGATAAGGTGACATTGTATAAAAACTTGACTGAAGAGAAAATGTGGTGAGTTGTTAAAGATAGTTTATATATAATACATATATGTTTTTTTCCGTCATTTTTCCCCGTATGACAAGATAAAAAAAAAATAAATAAAATAAACACTTGTTTATTTCCTTACTTATTATGCATTTCTAATCTTTCCACTTTCTTGAATCACCTATTCATGTGCATTTTTTTGCCTTTCAGGTTTTAAGTGCCCCATTTGCTCCAAACTTGTGTTGCCTGATGACCTGGAGTGCCATCTCGTTATCTGCCTCACCAAGCCACGCATCAGTTATAATGGTCAGTGCCGCTCGGGGCGAGTCCCTCCTGCGTGCCCGCGGGCCTCGGTGGCTCTGCGGAGGTGCCGCGAGGCCTTCGTTGCCTTCCCTGCAGCTCGTTGTGTCTTCTATGTGGTCTTGATCTTGATTCTTTCTAAATAGTAATGGGATCAGTAGTCAGGAGTAATAATACGTTTACATACATACATATATATATATATATATATATATATATATATATATATATATATATATATATATAAATGGAAAAAAAAAAAAAATATATATATATGTACACACACACACACACACACACACACACACACACACACACACACACACACACACACACACACACACACACACACACACACACACACACACACACACACACACACACACACACACACACACACACACACACACACACACACACACCTATATGTATGTATGTATGTTTATGTATACATGTATATTTGTATATATGAATATATATAATTAAATAACAAGTAAATGATTTAGGTATGTTCAATTTGTTACATTGGTTATTTTTGGTGTGAAAGGCTGTCTGATTCATTTTGCTTTCTAAATTACCCCCTGTATGCAAGGAATGGCCGGGGTTACCATGCACTGGCGGTGTGCGAGAATTGGATGCGGGTAAGCAAGATTGCTAGACGAGACCGCTACCGCTTCATCACATAGCTTTTATATATATATATATATATATATATATATATATATATATATATATATATATATATATATAGACACACACACACACACACACACACACACACACACACACACACACACACACACACACACACACACACACACACACACACACACACACACACACACACACACATATCATCACCATCAAGGCCAGATAGTTCAGAATTGAACAGCTGTGACCAGTGATCTTATATGTCTCGCGCAGCGCAGCAATTCTGTTGCTGATGCTCTAGCAGCTGTCGCCAAGTGGCGAGATCCTTCACGCTGCTCCGAGTGTTCCTATGAGACCTTGCTCATTGATTGACTAACGAGAGGTACTGTAGTGAGTCCCCGTTGTTTTCTTCAGTAGCAGTGTCTACCCTTGACCATTGACCGTGACGTTGTTCTTCCGCTCAGCGTCGCGTGGTTTAACCAGTGAGTGCATTCTCTGCTCTTGCTTGAAATCCACATCCACCGCCTGTTAACCGTGGCTTCACGTATCCCTGATACCTCGATTCCCTGTATGCAATTGAGGTGAAGTTCCTTGTACAAGGAAACAACGCGCTGGCTGGTGACTCGAACTCTGATTGTCGTGAGTCTTTGAGTCGGACACTCTAACCAAACGAACACCTCGGCCTTATTATATTCAGAGAGAGAGAGAGAGAGAGAGAGAGAGAGAGAGAGAGAGAGAGAGAGAGAGAGAGAGAGAGAGAGAGAGAGAGAAATAAAGAGAAAGTAAAGAGAAAGAAAGAAAGAAAGAGGTATGGCTTTTGTAAAAAGAAATTCACAGTGGCTCTGACCTTGTCTGCCAACCTTTTGCAACATGTTATGAATACTGACAGAGCAGTCAGACAGAAGGATTGGATTAGCTGAAACTAAAGGACTTGGGTTACATTTATGCCCAATGTGTACTTTGAATAATGGACACAACCATCTATTAGCACAGATATTCTTATCTTCAGCCTTTTATTACCTAAAGAACTCCTACAATAAAAAAATGCTACAGATTGATACCTGGTTTATGGCATTGGAGGTTGTAGTATTTTCCCCAGGAGCCAACCTTACGAATGGGAATAAGAATGCTGCTGTTTCCAGGAAAGTGCTTAGGAAAAAGGAAGATTTTCAAGGAAAAGGAAAGATCACCAGATCTACTTGCTTTGCATCCTGACACAAACAACTAATGAATTTAGTGACTAAATAGTTTGTTTTCCACAAGCTCGACATCAGTACTAGCTTCCTAGAGCTTCCTGCATGTAAATGGGAGACTACTTTGGAAATTCAGGTTTTAACATGTATGTGTGTTCATTGTTCGAGTTGTGAACAACAAAGCTGTGCATAGAATACGCTTGTGTACTGATGTAATTCAGATAGCAGGATTTGAGCACAGGAGGAAAAAACATTGGCAAATAGTCAGCAATACTATAAAGTGAAGTATGTTGCACGTGAAGTGACAGTAATAATGATAAGTAAGTGTTGTCAGGTGTTTTTATCTCTTCTGAGGTCACATTTGTTGAAGGGTTTATGGAGATGCAAGACAAGTTAATTTATAGAGCTTCTAATGTTTTTTTTTACAATATGTATGTTATAGGTATATTATACACTTACACAACCAACACATATTTCCATGTCTCCAGCAATCTCCCCTGTATTAAGACTTTAATTCCCATTCCTTGAAATCTAGTATGCCGTGACCACCTATCCAGTGTTGATGCCAATGGTGCAGCATGAGAGATATAACATGAGAGTGCATCACTACACACTCTCTCTCTCTCTCTCTCTCTCTCTCTCTCTCTCTCTCCCTCTCCCTCTCCCTCTCCCTCTCCCCCTCTCCCTCTCTCCCTCTCTCTCTCTCTCCTCTCTCTCCCTCTCTCTCTCCCTCCCTCCCTCCTTCCTCTCTCCCTTCTCTCTCTCTCTCCCCCTCCCCTCTCTCCTCCTCTCTCTCTCTCTCCCTCCCTCTCTCTCTCTCTCTCCTCCCTCTCTCTCTCTCTCCTCTCTCTCTCTCTTCCTTCTCTCTTCTCTCTCTCTCTCTCTCTCCTCTCTCTCTCTCCTCTCTCTCTCTCTCTCTCTCTCTCTCTCTCTCTCTCTCTCTCTCTCTCTCTCTCTCTCTCTCTCTCTCTCTCTCCTCCCCTCCTTGCATTTTTTAATCAAGAATATGATAAACTGTTCATGTGTGAACTTTGAAATATGTTTAATATCAAGTTCTAATTCATAATTTGTAATTTTTGTATTGTGCTTATTGATGGGTATTTTTCTTCTCTGTTCCATGTAGTGGGATAAGTTTGCAAGACAGTTAAGGGAAAATTAGTTAAATAATTTGCACATATTTTTGGTGTGATTTTTGTCTCATTAAAAGTCTATATTTAACCCATTGCCACTAGGAAAATCATTGTCATTATTATCATTAAAATTATCATTATCAATATCATTATCATTATTATCATTACCATCATCATCATCATCATCATGACATGATTAAGACAAAATTAATTAGCATGTATTGATTTATTATTTTTTTGTTGCAGAGGATGTGTTAACAGAGGATAAAGGAGAATGTGTCATATGCCTGGAAGATCTGTGCCAGGGAGATACAATTGCTCGGCTGCCCTGCCTCTGCATTTATCACAAAACTTGTATCGATGAGTGGTTCCAGGTAAGCAGACTTTTTTCTCCCCCTCCTCCTCATTCACTTCATTTTCCAGTACTCTCTTCCTCCCTCTCCCTTCTCTTCCACTTTCTTCTAGTGCTCTTCATTTATTCTCTTAAATTCGCACTAACTTACTGCTTCACTCTCTCTCAGGTTCTTGCCTCACCTCTCCTGTGTCTCTCTCGCTCTATTTCCCAAACTTTTTTCCAAACTCTTTTCACCCTCCCCTTTATATGTTGACTTGCTCATGATGGTCTCCTTTCATTGTCCTAAAAAAAAAGGAGTTTTTGAATCAACTGAAAATATTTAAAGTTTCACTCACATGAACCCAATTTAAAGAAGTATATTCATCTCTTCAGTATTGTGAGGACTAACAGGAGTGTCTTATTTTTTGCAGGTGAATCGATCGTGTCCTGAGCACCCGTACGATTGAGGCTAAGCACAGTTTTAATTATGATGAAAAAATGCCTATGTGCCATTACTATTCATTGTGCCAGTTGGGGAAGCTTCACACAGGTGGATGCTGCCCCACAATCATGGGAAGGGAGGAACTTAACTCCTGTCTATACTAACCTGTTACTTCTGATAGACTTACAAAGAAAAGAGAATTAAGATGACAGACTCTTACTCACTCATTTTGATGGTGATGAAAGTAACAAGGATCTTAAAGACATATTGTAATATGAGGAATAATTTCTTGTATTTACATATTCCATGTTTTTGATGTGGGATGCAGTTATAGTATGCTGAATATCAACTTCCTTTTTGAAGATGAGGATACTGCATTCAAGAGACAGAGTGCAGTATTTAAAGACTTTATCTCCAGATTTGGATGATGGAGATTTGTGATTGGAACATAATATCAGATTTAATAAATTTCCAAGGAAGAGAACAATGACTGTTTCTTCAATTTTCCTGAAGAAGATAAAGCTTTTCTAGAATATACTTCCAGATGAAGTCTCGTGTACCGTGGGAGACAATAATGGAAAATTGTGCAACCCATTTAAGAAAATTTTGTTGTTGTCTATCTCCGCAGTGGTTTAAGAGTGATCCTTGTTTAAAGTGCTTCTGTAACGGCCCCAGATTCTGCTGTGGAGGTGAAGAAAGTACAGTTTGAGAAATTGAAAGGCTCCTCAAGATTATTCCCTTCCAATCGAATTTAATGTTAGTTTTTTCTTCATTTTACATGCTGTGGAGATTCAGCTGATTGATGGAGGCTGATCTTCAAGCAAAAATGCCTTAATGTAACTGAATGAAGTGAATAGTAACATAATTATTATATCATTTGTTTTGATTTTATAGAGATTGACATCTCTATATATTTTTCATTGTGTAAAATGTATTTCAGGGTGTAGAGTTTGGCTGGCAATTGTATAGTACTTGTCACAATGGTTGTATAGACTGCTCAGGTAGTAGAACTAGTATACTGCCATAAACAGAATTGAGCCTCGATTAGTTGCGCTAAAGGCTTGGAATTGCTCATCGTACCTACCACTGGTATGATTGCATTTTTGATACTTTGGCTATATAAGGATTTGGTAAGTTTTATGCATATACAAGGACCAAATTTACCTTCACAGCTACAATGTTATTTTTCAGCAAACCATGCAGTCATTGCTTATATGACTAACCACTAGCCAAACAAGAAGACAATATAGTTTCGTTTCTGTTGCACGACATGTGGAATTTGTCATGCTAGCCTCTTTTTGCTACTTGGAACTTTGACCTTTTTTTTTTTTTCAACATAACAGGTTATTTGTTCTAAGTCACCTTATATCCAGCATTCAGACCACTAGGAAGACTCCCGAAATGCATTATTATCTTGATAATTTTTAATCCTTCAGCTTCATGACATGCTCCACATCTTTGATCTCTCTAAGTGGGGATTAGAACAACAGAACATGTACACTGAATACCTTCTGCTCGAACTGAAGAATATATCAACAGACTACTTGTTCTAGGCTACTGCTCATGATGCTCCATGCATTGCATTATAGATGTCTCCAGAAGAGTTCCTTTTTTGTGTATAAAACATTGCTGGTCATGTTCATTCTCATCATAAATTAGGCAAGTTTCTTATCCTTCCTCTTTGTTTAGAGAAATGATTACCTGAAATGCTCACAAATAGTGAACACCTCAACTCAATTATGTTAGTCTTGGTAGATTTAATTTTGATATTTTTTCTTGTATAGGGACACAATGATGCACACGGTTAAATACATGCCTTTTCTAAGTAATGGAAGTATTTATGTGTGTGAAGAGAATGGATCCTTCTCATCTAGTAAAGTTCCGAGGTGGGTTATGATTTGAAGCAGTTTGGGCAGGACTGGACCTCAGCATAGACTCTTATTTCTGGCTCTTGGAAGACACTTGTGGGGAGGAGGAAATTGCCAAGAATTTTCAAGATTATTCTGAGACACATTTTTTTTTTTTTTTTTTTTTTCCAACATTCTTTTTTTTATCTCTTCAGTGTTTGATTTTTTTCTTCTTCCTTTTTTCCTCTCAAATAGTTTACACCTAAGTTAAAAGAGCATATAAATGGCCTTGGAGGTGAAGCACACGAATATAGCACTTGATAAAACATACAAAGAACTTGTCCAGAAATTACTTTTAAATCTTTTAATGACTACTGAACAGTTGAAAGACCAGTTATGTTGTCTTGAATCTGATCAGGTAACCTTTGACCATGTTATTCTGAAGCTAAAGAACTGCGTGTCATTACAGAATGTATTGATATTGGCCGTGATATCAGACCGTACAGCATAATGCTGAAATTAGCAATTTTCACTACTGTATGGGCAAAGCTTGATGTAAATAGATTAGATATTTTGTAATCAAAACTAGAGGTAAAGTGTGTTGGCATATATGTTTGTGCGTATGCTTAAGTGTCTGTGAATGTTTATAAGATAAGATGTTTATTAAGAGAATTAATGTGTGTGAAGATGATCATCTGTTATTGTGAAAGATGTGTGTAAGTGTATGTTAATGTGAATTGAATGTTGAGTGTGTAAGAGTGAAAATGTGGAATATTAGTTTATAAGTTGGAAAAACTAGGGAAATATTAGGTTTATGAATTGTGAGGTTGGTGAATAAGTCAGTAAAGAAATAGCAAGGGGGGGAGGTAGGGTACGGGAGAGGAGGAAAAGGGATAGGAAAGGGAAGAGAAAAGAATTTGAATTGACAAACATCAAGAGAAATAATGAGAAAGAGATTTAGAGTAAGAGCAATATCAAGGAAAAAGGAGACACACAGGAAGAAAGGCTGTAAGAGAAAGAGGGAATTAGAAAAGGATGAAGGAAAGAGTGATAGGCATAGGGAAAAAAAGTATAGTTGATGAGAAGAAAAAAAAAAAAAGAAAAAGAAAAAAAAAAAAGACAAGAGAGGAAAACAGCAACAGGGGAGAGAATGTTAGTGACAGAGAGGTGTAAAACGTATGAGTGAGCAAGAGAGAGTGAAAGTGAGACAGAGGGAAAAGGTGATAGAGAAAATTATAGGTGTGTGTATGCATATATGTATAAGGTTTGAACTTGTGATTCAGATAACAGAAGTGTCATGTTTGGGACAGGTAGATGGTAGTGCAGGTTTTATAAGAAGGCTCTAACAAGCATAGGCATGGTTTCCTTCGTCTTAGTAGTCCGGTGGTCACCTTAACTTTTTCTGCTGTCATAGTTAAGTAGTGTCGGTAACTCAATAGAAAAGTTTATTTGACTCCAGTGATTCCATGGCCGAAGGTTGTAAATAACGGTTGTCACACGTCTTTGGTCTCCCCTTCCCAGACATCCCTCTGAAAGGAGTTCTTCGCTCCAAATGACCCTTTTTCTACTCTTCCTGTTTCTACTTTCTTTCACTGGGCTTCATATGCACACAGCTGTTTATGACAGACCTCACTGATATTGCCATTCAAGATTCATCGTAGAGGGCAGGATTCAGTGCATGTTGTTGCAAAAGGAAGTTGTTTGATGAGAGTGAGTGTGAGTGTGAGGGTGAGTATGTTTGTGAGTATGAGTGTAGAGTGGGTGGGAGTGCAAGTTAGAGAGAGAGAGAGAGTGAGGGAGAGTGAGTGTGAGGTAGAGAGAGTGTGTGTGTGTGTGTGTGTGTGTGTGTGTGTGTGGTGTGGTGTGTGTGTGTGTGTGTGTGTGTGTGTGTGTGTGTGTGTGTGTGTGTTTGTGTGTGTGTGTGTGTAGTGTGAGTGTGTGTAGTAGTGTGAGAGTGTGAGTGTGAGATGTGAGAGTGAGAGTGAGAGTGAGAGTGAGAGTAGAGAAAAGTGTGGTTAGAGGAAGAAAGTGTGAGAGAGAAAAGTGGTCAGTGAAAAAGTGAGAGAGAGAGAGAGGAGAGAGAGAGAGAGGAGGATGAGAGGAGAGGAGAGAGAGGAGTGAGGAGATGAGAGAGAGAGAGAGAGAGAGAGAGAGAGAGAGAGAGAGAGAGAGAGAGAGAGGAAGAAAGAGAGAGTGCAAAAGTGTGATAGAGTGTGAAAGAGTGCAGGAGTGTGAGAAAGTGATAGAGTAAGAGAAAGAGAATGTGAGAGAGAGAGAGAAGTTGCAAGAAAGAGAAAGACACTCTGTTTCATATGTATCTTGGTTAGCACAGAAGTTGCCCCCTTAACTGCTGA
>NC_051386.1:6897120-6899620 GCF_015228065.2 Penaeus monodon | reverse complement strand
GAGATTGATGGTTCACGCGAGGCGCCCCGCGTTCATTTACGCGCCGTTGCTCGAGGGCAATCGGCGGCGGTGATAGACAGCGGGGGGTTGGGGTGGGGGGGAGGCTGGTATTCGTATTAGTGTTGTTGTTGTTGTTGTTGTTGTTGTTGTTGTTGTTGTTGTTGTTGTTGTTGTTGTTGTTGTTGTTGTTGTTGTTGTTGTGGTTGTGGTTGTTGTTGTTGTTGTTGTTGTTGTTGTTGTTGTTGTTGGTCGTGGTGGTCGTTCTTTACAGACCCTTCATATCTTTTTTTTGTAATGATCATCATCCTTATTCTTATCCTTATCTTTATTCATATTATTAGTTTTTTTTTCTTATTTTTAGGTTTATTCTTATTCTTATTGTTGTTATTTTGTTCGTATTGTTACAATGATAATGGATAATATTATTTCAATCATTACTGTTATCATTATTATCATTATTATTATGCAATGATAATAATAATAATAATAATAATAATAATAATAATAATGATAATAATAATAATAATAATGATAATAATGATAATAATGATAATAACAATAATGATAACAATAATAGAATAGTAATAAAAGTAATAATAACAATAATGATAATGACAATGATGAAGAAAAATATAATTACTCGTAGGCAACCTTCTGCCGCTCTGTATTGGTTCCTGGTTTATCATCAGATAACGAAAAATGATAAAACAAACCCAAACGACTGAAAAAAATACTCTTGGATTGAGTGGAGAATATCTGGATGCCTAACCGGTAGTCCAGGGATCAGTCAGTAGATTGGCGGTGAACCGAATTTGCATACGGATCTTGAATGCCATTAAAGGATTCCTCGACAGTGTGACCAATCATAGAAAGCGAGTTTTCTGTGAACTCCTTTTTCATGTAGAGAATCGGGGTAGACTTATCTATTTTTGAGACTTTCGGCAGGCGTTGGTGGTGATCTGAAATTATTTTTTTTATTATTCTGTTCTTCACGCTTCGTTTTCATTTTCATTTCACACCTCTCATTTGGTATAATTTTTGATTTAATTTGAATTTCCCTGTGTTTGGGGGATTTTTATTTTGTTAGCATAATGTGCAGAATTTTGAATAATTTTAGACACTAATTCAGTAGTGAATATGCAATTTCATTCGTTGCACTGAAAACAAAAACAAAAAAAATCTTAACACAAATTTACTGTTTATCATTTTTTTCTATAATGTCTAAATGTGAAAGGTCATATGGCATCACTTTTGATTAATTTGATATTTTTCCTGAATGTGCTACAGTATCGGTTCTTTCCTATATTTTTAGCATAATGCTGCAGATATTATGAATACTTGTAGACACTAATTCAACAGTGAATATATAATTTCATTCGTTACAATAATAATAATAATAAAAACTCCCACACACAAGTGTACTGGTTCTTGTGAAGCAATGGTATTGGATCCAGCTGTGATTGCAACATCAGCTCTTGCAGTGGAAGTCGATCAACACCCACCTTTGTCTGCCTGACGGCTTGTTTACACGTTTTTTGTTTAAAAACCCCAAGCGGAAAAAGTTAATTCCTTTAATTTGCGTAATTAGCATCCCATCCTTGTTCCGAGCTTTCGAAAATTTATGTTGATCAAACACAACAGCAACCTTAATTTTTGAGGATCTCTTCTCTCTCTCTCTCTCTCCCCTTCCCCTCTCCCCCCCCCCCAAAAAAAAAAATAAAAATAAATATAATATATAATAAATAGTAAATTAAAAATAAATATAAAAATATATATAAAAATAAAAGAAAGAGAAGAGAAGAGGAGAAAAGAGAGGAGAGATGAGAGAGAGAGAGAGAGAGTTGAGAGAAAAAAAACAACACACACAACACACACCCCAAACACACACACACACACACACACACACACAAAAAAATAATAATAAATAATATTATATATCTTTTACCCTTCTCTCTCCTCCTTTTTCTCTTCTCTCCCAATTAATTAAATTAAATATAATATATATATATATATATATATATATTAATTATATATTTTAAAATATTGTGTGTTGGGTGGTGGTATATAGTGTGTGTGTGTGTGTGTGTGTGTGGTTTATTCTTTCTTCTTTTTTAAAGGTTTTGTTTTATTTTTAGCCGCCCTGGTCACAGCATGATACTTAATTTTTTTTGTTTTAGCTGTGATGTCTTGGAGTGAGACGTGTAGGGTCCCCAGTTCCCTTCCCGGAGAGGTGTCGGTGTTTACCTTTTAGGAATCATTCCTTATTTACCGGGTTTGGGCCCAGCACTGCTTGGGTGGCTTGCCACCCACACACCACCCCAACACACAACACCACACACACAAAAAACCACACAACACGCAACACCACACACACACACACCACACACACACACACACACACAAACAATATATATAATATATATATATATAATATATAAATATATATAAATATATAATAGTGTATATAGTTCTCTATTTTACGGGCGGGGGCCCAGCATGA
>NC_051386.1:6877120-6879620 GCF_015228065.2 Penaeus monodon | reverse complement strand
AATATTATCATGATTATTATCATCATTATTATCATCATCATCATCATTATTATTGTTATTATTATTATTATTATTATCATCATCATCATCACCATAATGATATCATCATTATTAGTATTATCATTATCATTATCGATGCTATTACTTTTTTTTATTATTATTATTATTATTATTATTGTTATTATTATTGTTATTATTATTATTATCATTAATTCTAATTCATAATTTTCATACTATTTTGTTATTATCACTGTCATTATAATCTTCATCATAATTGCTATTTCTATCATTGGTATTATTATCATAATTATTATTACTATTATTATCCTCCTTATCGTTAATATCTATTTTTATTTTATTACTATTATTATGAATATTTTTTAATTCATTATTTTCATAATTATCATTATCATTGTCATTATAATTGTCATCATTGTTATTTCTGCCTTTGTTGTCATTATTATCATAATGATTACTGTTATTATACTAATTACAATTATGATTGTTGTTGTTGTTGTTGTTAATGTTATTATCATTAGTTATTAATATCAATATTGTTATTATTTTCATTATCATTATCCTTATTATTGTTAAGATCGTTATACTCTTTCATCTGCATTTTTTAGGTTTATATATTTGTTATCAAGTCTATCTCCTTATTTATCTGCCTTGGATGTCTGTAAATCTTAAAGTTTACACTATCTATCTATATATCTATCAATCTGTCTCTCTATCTATCTATCTATCTCTCTATCTACCCATCTATTTGTTTATCTGTTTATCTATCCATTTATCTATCTACCTATGTATTTATCTATCTATGCATCTATCTACCTATCGAACTATTTATTCATCTATCATTTTTGTCCTGTCCCTGAGTGCTTTCGGCCGCCATTATTTCACGTCCGTGTGAGACTTCCTAAGCACACGTCCGTATTCTGTCCTTCAGCACTTTGTTTTAATGAGCTTGTTAACAAATGACAAAGCTTCGTCATACACAAGATTTTTTTCACGGCATTTGTTTCCCCGACAAAAGTTTCCGACATTTTTTTTTTTCTCTCTCTCTCTCTCTCTCTTTTTCTATCTCCTCCTCAACAGAAGTTTTCTAATATTCGTGACTCGTTTCGGTTTTGCCCAATTCATGAGCCTCGTCGCTTTGGTCCTCGCGGTCGCTAAATCTATTTCTAAAATTCCGTATAAAGATATGTGAAAAAATATTTGTTTCTAATCCATTCGTGTATATTTTTTTTTCTATGGATGACTAATTTACATGTAAATGTTTTTGAAACATGAGGATGTTATGTAAGAATATGATGATTATGATAGTGAGAATAATGATAGCGACGAGAATGATAAAAAACAATAACAATAGTGATGGTAATGATAATGATAACAATAAAAGTATTATCATCACCTTTATCATTACTCTTATTACAACTGTTACCATAATTAGTATCACTGTTATTATCATTATAATTGTGTTTGTTATTATTATTATTATTATTATTATTATTATTACTCTTCATATTATTATTATCATTATTATTATTATTATTATTATTATTATTATTATTATTATTATTATTATTATCATTATCATTATTATCAAAACTATAATAATCATAATGATCATAATGAAGATAATAATAACGATAGTAATGATGATTACAGTAATAATGATAAGGATAAAGACAACAACAGCACTAACAATAACTCCATCAATAACAATAAAGATAAAGATTAGTATGATAGATCAGCAGTATGTCCTTCTCAAGGCACGGACCATCTACCACTGAATCAGAAAATACCCATTAAAGCGATTCCCATTTCAAATTCATTCAGAAAAATGACGGAGTATGCAATTTCTGCCACGAAGGAAATGATGCCTTGGCAATTACCATAAAGAGGTCATAGATTATCATTCTTTCCTTCCTTTGTATTAGTTCAGTTATGTCTCTTATTGCCTTTCGTTGCATGTTATTGCATAAGTATTCGTATTACGCTCTCGAAGACACGAGTCCGTAAACCTCAAAGTGTCTGTCTTCGTCTCCAGTTTTTTAAATATCTGAAAACAATTACTTCGCTTGTGCAGGGTTTTCTCTTCCAAGAGAAGGCGATTATCAGAACTTCAGAAACCCGTCTAGACGTCGCAGGCTTTTCTCTTTACTCAAACAAACACATATATATGTATGTATGCATGCGCACATATATGTATATATGCATACACACACACACACACACACACACACACACACACACACACACACACACACACACACACACACACACACACACACACACACACACACACACACACACACACACACACACATATCTATATCTATCTATCTATCTATCTATACAAACACACATATATAGACAGATATATAGATTAATAGATAGACATAGACATGAATTTAATATGCCATAGTGTTGATAATTGTTATTCAAAATTGTTACATTAAAATGAACTACAGCACAAGGGAATTTCTTACAAGAT
>NC_051386.1:6869445-6872020 GCF_015228065.2 Penaeus monodon | reverse complement strand
TGAAAAAAAAGAAAAGAAAAAAAACAAAACAAAATAAAAAATCCCGTTAATACTCAAAAAAAGAAAAGAAAGATTCTAGATGAAATTATTTGTTTCATAAAGCTTGTATGTGTAAACTTTTTATTTATTTTTAGAGAAATTGATGTATCGGGTGGTATTTCGCGTATATCCGCTATATTGCATGATTGCTGTATTATGGTTGGGATTTATAGTTAATCTTTTAGCGTTTCGTTGTTTGAATTATGTGTGAAGTTACGTGTTTGTTGCTGTTCGTGTTCTTCTTAGAACAGTTTCAACGTGAGCGTTAACTTTTGATGATGATTGTTACCTAGAAATAAGTATCATCCTTTTGCTCTATTTTTATTGTTAGTTGTATCGATTTTTTCTGTGTATTATATAGATTGTTTATTTTCATCACATTGCTTAAAAAAAAATGCCGCGCCTCTCTATTCTCCTCTCCTCTGTCTCTCTCTTCCTCTCTGCTTCTCTCTCTGCTATCCTGCTCCCTCGACTCTAAAAAAATCCCCTCGCGCCTCTCTCTCTCTCTCTTCTCTCTCTCTCTCTCTCTCTCTCTCTCTCTCTCTCTCTCTCTCTCTCTCTCTCTCTCTCTCTCTCTTCTCTTTCTCTCTCTCTCTCTCTTCTCTTTCTCTCTCTCTCTCTCTTCTCTTTCTCTCTCTCTCTCTCTCTCTCCGGGCTAGTACAGTGTTAACATGTCGGCCTCTCATCCGAGGGGTCGGCGGTTCGCTCCCCGCCCAGGCGCGAGAAGTTGCAACTGTCGCCTTATAAGAGTATTAAAAGATCCCAACGTCGTTTTTTGTCGTACCCGCTGTGGCTGGGCACCACGGCGGGCAAGGACTCGGTTCAGCCGAGTCAGCACCAGCTGACACACGTGAGCAAAATCAAACAGACAGTATGTCACACCAAGAATATCCATTGTAACAAATGGAATCAAAGCCAAACTTTTTAAAAACTTTAAAGAACTTTAAACTTTAAACTCTCTCTCTCTCTCTCTCTCTCTCTCTCTCTCACACACACACACATACTCAAAACAGACAGACAGACACACACACACATACACACACACATACACACACACACACACACACACACACACACACACACACACACACACACACACACACACACACACACACACACACACACACACACACACACACACACACACACACGAACGCACCCCCCCTTCCCAACACACATACTAGGACCGGCCTGGACAGGAAGCGGACTCCTCTTCCACCATCTGGCAGAAGCTGGTCTGATCGAGGCCATCTGTCTGGCCCAACTTGCCATCCCTCTGAGGGGCAAGTGACGTCGAGAAGCTTAGAAAACAATCTTGAAGCTTCAGATGAGGAGGTTTCATTAGCTGTGTGATGAGGCAATGATTGATGAACTTGCCTGTGCCCAGGAGGAGGTAGGGGAAGGGAAGGGAAGGGGAGGGGTTTAAGGGAAATGGGTAGGGGAAAGAGGAAGGGGGAGGAGATGACAGGGTGGGTAGGGGAAGAGGAGGAGGAGGAGGAGAAGACAGGTGGGTAGGGGGAAGGGGAGGAGGAAGGGAAGAGAGGTGGGGGAAAGGGGAGGAGAAGGGGGAGGAGAGGTAGGGGAAGAGGGGAAGAGGGGTAGGG
Organism: Penaeus monodon; assembly: GCF_015228065.2. NCBI lineage: Eukaryota > Metazoa > Arthropoda > Malacostraca > Decapoda > Penaeidae > Penaeus > Penaeus monodon. Next base: position 6,870,377 of record NC_051386.1, on the reverse strand, counting down.
AAAGAGGAAAGGAGGAAGGGAGGAGAGATGGGTCGGAGAAAGGAAGAGGGGGAGAGGAAGAGAGGTGGGTAAGGGAAAAAGGAAGGGGGAGGGTAAGACAGAAGGGTAGGGAGAAGGAGAAAGGTTAAGAGGGAAGTGAATAGGTAAGTGGGTAGGAAAAAGGGAAGAGAGGTGTATAAGGCAAAGGGGAAGTGGGAGAGGAAGAGAATTGGGTAAAGGAAAGGAGAAAGGGGGAGTAGCATAAGGTAAAGGAAGGCTCGGATGGGGAAGAAGGGAAAGTGGGAGGGAGATGAAAAAGAAGGGGGGAGGAGGGAAACAGAAATGGGAGAGGAGGGAGGGAGGGAAGAGGAGGAGGGAGACCTGAATAAAGAAGAGGAAGAGGAAGGGAGGTAAAGGAAGGGGGGTGGAGGGAGGGAAATAAGAGGGAGGGAGGGAGGGAGGGAGGGAAGGAAGGGTGGTGGAAAAAGGGAGGTAGAAGTAAGTGTAGATGAGGAAGGAGAGGGGACCGAGGGAGGAGGGAGGGGAAGGAAGGGAGGAGGGAGGGAGGAGGGAGGGGAAGGAGGAGGGAGGAGGGAGGGGAAGGAGAGAGGGGAAGGAGGGAGGGAGGAGGGAGGGAGGAGGGAGGGAAGGAGGGAGGGAGGAGAGGGAAAAGAGGCAGGGAGGATAAGTAGAGATTAGGGTGGTATAATAGATCGTGTCATGATTATTCGTTTGTCTTCTTGTTTGCTGATATTTTTTTTGTCTGTTTGCTTGTTCCGTTTCGCCTTGATTGCCTGTACCTTGTTCCATTATTTGATTGATTCTTTGTTTGTTGTTTGATTCTTTTTGTTCAGACTTCTGTTGTATTGCTTGCCATGCTTCTTTACTTTGCTTGCTTGTTAAGAGAAATTCATGGTCTAATTCTGTCATTTTTTAAAATTCAATGTTTATTT
>NC_051386.1:6864445-6866945 GCF_015228065.2 Penaeus monodon | reverse complement strand
AAAAAACGACGTTGGGATCTTTTAATACTCTTATCAATTCAGTAGTGAAAAGTTTAGTGTCTGAAACAGTGATGATGCAATGTGCTGTAACTTAATACAACGAAAATAATCAATCACAAACTGAAGCAAAGACAACAGATACAATAAGTAGACCAATTACCCTGTTTATTGTACATTGTGAAAACATAACTCACACTGCTTTCATACAAAAAGGCAGTTCGTCGTATCTAAAACAGTGAAGCCTACACCCACCATACCACAAGAGGCACCGTAGCACTAATCTATCTTACCACATCACCATAATTCCCTAAAACACCAACGGGGTCAGATAGAGTGCTCACAAATTTGAAAACGGACCAACTGCAGCGTAATTCAGCGGTGAAGATACCACCAGCCGCCTCGGTGAGACCAGGCGGGGCGGAGAATCAGGCCACCGGAATTCTCGCAAGCGGCATAACCGGGTGTGTGTAAACGAAGGTCTGTTTGTTGATGGTCCCGTAGCTTGTTTCCTGTCACCGGAAACTGGATGCGCTTTGCCCCCTCCATCTCCATCTCCTTCATCCTCCATCCTCTTCCTTCGCTTATATTACGTGTCTCTTTATGGTGTTATGATTATCTGTTCAGATGATGTGCGTATTTTTGTATGTTTTTGTTTTGTTTATTTTTGTTAGCCATGTTCGTAAGTGATATGTCTCTATTTCTCTTTTTTTTTAAACGTTTCTCTTTATTCTTCTCTCTCTCTTTTCCCTCCCTTTCTCTTCCTCTGAATTCCCCTCTCACCCTCTCTCTCCACACTCTATAACTTTTCTTATTATACATCTTCTTGTCTCTCTCTCTCTTCCTCTTTTTAGCTCCATTCTCCATCCCATCTCTCTCTCTCTCTTCCTGCCTCCCTCCCTCTCTCTTTGCCCAAATTTTGTTTCTTCATATCCTCGGCCATAATGCACTGACTCCGCACAGTAGCAAGTGACTAACAGTGCTATGCAAGCCGAATTTTCGTTCCTTTCGCAATCGCTGGAGCCAAGTGCCCGAGACTCATGGTTATTGAACTGCAAAATTACAGGCGTTGAGTTGTGTTCAGTTCTAGGTCCAGGTTTCGGGCCAACGATTTGAAGCAAATCGAAGCTTCGACTGTGGTCTGTTCAGCTCATTACTGGTTCAATGGTTTGAGGTAAGTCTAAACTACGTTTGTGGTTTGTTCAGTTCTCGTTACAGGCTTCACATTCATTATCGGGCCAACGACTTGAAGCAAATCGAAGTTGCGACTGTCATCCGCTCAGATCTCGACGCAGGCTTCGGTTTCAGTATCGGGAAAACGCTTTGAGGCATCTCGAAGCTTCGACTGGCCTTCGTTCAGTTCGCCACCCAGGCTTCAGTTTCAGTAATAATTATAATAATAACAATAATGATGACCATGATAATGATAATGCGGTTACTCTCTCTTACATTTTAGCTCAAGTTACACCTTGCAAGGATATTATCTATTTTATTATTATCATCATTTTCATTTCATAACTTTCATTAATATCATTATTATTCAGCCTAAATGTTTTGAGTCAGCATTCCCCCCTCTTTTCGAAACCATGATTAGTTTCCCATTTTTATCGTTTGCTCGCTAGGCCTACCCACTGGGACTGCACTCATAAGCCTAGTTTTGTTTTTGCTTTGCCGGGGATTAAGCGAAGATTATTTTTATTATTACTATTATGATTTCGGTTTTGTTGTTGCCTTGGCTGCTTATTATTATATATTAATGCTGATGGCAATGATGAAAATCATAATAATAATAATAATGATGATGATAATAGGAATGGTAATAATAATGATAATGACAATAATAATAATAGTAATGATAATAATGATAATATTAATAGTAGTAGTAGTAGTAGTAATAATAATAATAATAATAATAATAGTAATAATAATTATCATTATCATTATCATCACCGTCATAATTATCATTATCATTAATATCACAATTGCATTTGTAATTATACATAATCATGATGGTGATGGTAATGGCTTTGTATGACACATAATCATCATTAGCATTATATTGATCTTCATCATAGTATTAATGATCATGATTATCATAACCATCGTCATCTCCAGCATCACCATTCTCATCACCCTCACCATCACCACCACCATCATCATCATCATCATCACCATCATCATCATCACCATCATCATCATCATCATCATCATTATCATCATCATCATCATTAACATTATCACCCCCACCAGCATCACCACCATTTTCATTATCGTCACCACTAACACCACCACTGTCACCACTCCCTCTCCTACCCCCTCTACCATCACCACCAGCACTCCCCCCCACCAGCACTCCCCCCCCCCTACTACCTTCACCCCCTCACCTCCACCGCCACCACCACCATCACCCCTCCCCTCAACACCCTCCCACCCCCACCCCCACCCTCCTACTACCGAAATAAAGGCGCTGCAACTAAGATGATGGAAAGCGTAGTCAGTCATT
>NC_051386.1:6856945-6859445 GCF_015228065.2 Penaeus monodon | reverse complement strand
ATGTTATAGGCAGATAGAATTCCTGTTACTGGATACTGAGCGCTATTCACTCCCGTCCGCTACATGATAGCTGACAAAGAAAGAAACGCGCGCACACACACGCACGCACACGACCGCAGACACACACATACACACGCACACACACACGCACACGCACACACACACATACACACGCACACACACACACACACACGCACACACACACACACACACACACACATAGATAGATAGATAGAGAGAGAGAGAAATGTATAGATAGATAGGTAGACAGATAAATAGAAAGAGAAATAAAGAGAAAGAAAGGGACAAAAAAAAACGTAGAAAAAGAACAAAAATATCACCACGTAAAAATAACAAAGATTTCGAGGAGAAAATAAAAGAGAGGCGTTAAGGTGAGGGGAATTTTTTGGCAGGTTCTCGAAGGGTACTTTAGGTGAACGATTATGACCGCCATACATTCGCTGTCGTTTCCTTCTGGCTCTGATCATATGGTTCCACGAGATGTCATCAGTCACGATTTTGAAATAGGCAAGTAATTTAACAATGACACTTCTATCCAGGTTCTTGCTTGTAAGAGATTGTATGAAAGGGCCTTTAGAAGTATGACTGGAACTACGGTAGGTGTAGGTTTAACGACAATATATTTTTTTCCTGATTCTGGGGTTCTTGATAGATACTATACATGTATTTGTGTATATTCATACACACACACGATATATATATATATATATATATATATATATATATATATATATATATATATATATATATATATATATATATATATATATATGTGTGTGTGTGTGTGTGTAAGGAAAAAAAAATATACATACATACATATTATGTATATATATATATATATATTATATATATATATATATAATAATATAATAATATAATATAATAATATATAAGAAAAAATTAAAATATATACATATATACATACATACATACATACATACATAAATATATATATATATATATATATATATATATATATATATATATATATATATATATTATGATTTCTTTTTTAGGGAGGGGGGTGGGGGTTTTCAGGCTTTCATGATAGAAAGTATATTTTTCCAAGCTTTGGTTTTCTTGACAAAGAATTGTCTAGGTGTCTTTTATATATGGTCACTATTATCCATCAATTTGCAATCGTTATTTCACCTGTTATAAGGACAACTTTAAGGTCAGTCACTATTACCTGAACTATTATCACCTGTATCAGTATCACCTGCATCACTATCACTTATATCACTATCACCTGTATCACTATCACTTATATCACTATCACCTGCATCACTATCGCCTGTATCACTATCGAAATCTCTATCACAGAAGCTACTCTGGCCCTGAGAACTATTCACTATCCATCGTCCTCACCTACTGCACCTCCGCGGGATCGAGCATCAATATCTATCCTGGATTATTACTACTCACAAGAAATAAACAAAAAGAAGAATATAGGCCACTATACTCTATATATACTTAATCCTATCACTGCATTTTCAACTGTTATCACGTTCTGCATCTATCTTATTCACTTCCCTGATTTCCTTATTCATCACTGATAATCACTATATACATCACGCACAATACTGAAACTAATAATACCTGATCATATCACTAATCACATCACCTGCATACTATCATATACACTATCACCTGATACTATCATTTATCATAATCACTGCATTAGCTATCATATATCACAGATGACTTATATCATATCGATCTCATATCATTATTCTATACCTGCATCACTTCATTTAGTCACTATCACCTGCACAATCAGCTTTTATAGCATTGATATATATATATCACAGTGAGGCAATACATAAACATACGCAAACGCATGTACAGAGAAGATCAGACAGAAGCACGCCTGAGAATATTCACTATCCATAGTCCTCACTGAGAACGCGGGAGAGCATAGATATACTGGATATGATAGAGAGAAAAAAGAAGAGAAGAAGAAGAAAACGCAAGAGAGAGTAGGTAGAGTTCAAGCGTAGAGAACAGATTTTTGCAAGATTACTGGAGATATTGTTCGGGAAAGAGAGGGATGAATGATTTTTTGTATTTTTGAGAGAGAGATGATTGAGGGATGGGGGGGGTGGTAAAGGTGAAGAGAAGAGGAGAGAAAGAGAGGGAAGAAGAAGAAGAGAGGAGAGAGAGAGAGAGAGGGGGAGAGAGAGGGAGAGAGGGAAGAGAGAGAGGAGAGAGAGAGAGAGGGAGAAGAGAGAGAGAGAGAGAGAGAGAGAGAGAGAAAGAGTAAGTAGCGCGTCAAACGAAATAGACGTATGACTGGCCGGCTAACTTCAATAGACAACCGAACCACAACCCGGAAGAAACATACAAGAGCCCGGGATATGAAGCAGGTCTTTTACTTATGCTATCTCCCCCTCTCCTTCCCGTTCTCTCTCTTCCTCTCTTATTCCCTCTCTCACTCCAACCTTCTCTTTCTTCCGCTCTCTCTCTCTCTCTCTCTCTC
>NC_051386.1:6844445-6846945 GCF_015228065.2 Penaeus monodon | reverse complement strand
TCTGGGGTAAGCTAAACCCGGAATTAAATGCAAACTAAATGCACATGAGATTGAAGAGAAAATTACAATACGCCATCTACCTGGTTCTATCATGTAATGAAAATACAAAAGTACCTAATTCACGATTCTTAGAAGTATACTAACACTAATATGTAATTACATATTTCGGAAGTGTCATCTTCATTGAATATGAAAAATAATCAACCTTATCAATTAAACTTTAAACAATCTTAACTCAAATTTTCACAATATCAAAAAAAAATTACTAATTCTTTTACATATGTACTTTGATTATTCTTGCATATCCTATATCACTGTACTATGCAACTTGAAATTATGTAAATTATGTATTTTAGAATATATGTATATATATGTATATATGTGTATATATATATATATATATATATATATATATATATATATATATATATATTTTTTTTTTTTTTTTTTTTTTTTTTTTTTTTTTTTAATAATGTCGGGTAATTCACATACTGTCTGATTCCTTGTCACTCAAAAAAACTTGTTAGAAATCATACAGTTACTGAGGTTAGGCTTAGTTACGTGAATGGGCGAATATTGCTAACACAATATAGTCATCCAAATTTGTTAAATATTTATCGGTACTGCACACTTTCGCGAGCTACGTAACAAAAAAAAAAATTATTTTCAACAATATTACCAATCATCCGTAAGTAATATGGTAATTTTCACATGTTTATAGTATTCTATAGACTTTGCATGAATATTTTTTTTAATCATCAATCAATCAATCTTCATAGGCAAAATGTCATGAAATTGCATGTAGACCGAATATATAATTTTTTTGTTATAGACTTCATAATTCAACAAGCTAGGAAGCGACTGTAACTGCACGAACCATCTATAATTCCATATACGATAAAAAGATTAAGATCTATGGTCGTTTCTCCATCCTATTACTTTTTGGTAACAATGGTGCAATTACCTCGAGGAGGCCAACGGGAAGGTTTCAAAAGCTTGGTTACAAATGGTTCTCGCGTTGGGTAATCACTCGCTTACTTCCAAGATATACAGACACACACACACACATACACACACACACACACACACACACACACACACACACATACACACACACACACACACACACACACACACACACACACACACACACACACACACACATATATATATATATATATATATATATATATATATATATATATATATATATATATATATATATATATACATACACACACATACACACACACACATATGTATGTATACTTATAACAAGAGAAATAAACAGAGAGACTCCATTTACAGTAAATGGTCCATTAAGATTAAGTGAACACACGTTCGCTTTACCTCGATTCATTAGGGCCATGTCCGGCGCTAATATCCTCCGCTTCATCATAATCAGACGATCTGCGTCATAATTTCTAGATGTGAGGAAAGTCCGCAATTTGTTAAATATTACCATACCAAATCTAAGAAACTACAATTAAAGAAATAATCCCATCTTCCATTATAGTTTTACTGCTATATGGCGTTATCTACTTTTATGTCCAGATTTAAGAATATTAAATTATTGTATTATCACAATCTGATTCTAGAAAACGAATAAATAAATATATAACCTGGAAATATGTCAAGGGAAATGAATCCTGGTACTGATATAACACACACACACACACACACACACACACACACACACATACACACTGCAACTATTTGGGATGGGCCACAATTAATGAAAACTGTATGCTTTAACCCAACTAGCCTTGAAAATGAACTGAACAAGATGGTTTTCGTGTTGATTCAGTTCGATTTGTTCAGTTCAGACTTAATGAAGTAAGCACTACCCCGGCTGCGTGCCCGGTGGTCCTTGTCCAAGAGAGCATGTTCGTTTGCTTTCCTGGAAGTAGTACAAAGTTTTGATGGTGTCTGGCACGTTGTAATGTTTTTAACATCGTGACATGGAGTGTTTATTGCCTACCGTCCGCAAGTGTTCAAGTACAAGGTGGCCCTATATCCAAGTGGACGCAGGATGTGTGTCCATAATGGAACATGCATCATAAGCCGCGGGATGATACTGGTATCATTATAAATCCCCTGAGAGAAGCTGGGTCGGGAGCGAACCCGCAAAGTCAGGATTACCACTAAGCTATGTCCCTCGCATTGCTACACGACGGCGGAGATTCGATCCCGAAACCACAAGGGTCAGAGTTCAGTGCTGTGACTAATGAACCATCGCGGCAATCGTGCACAGAGACGGCCAACTCTCATCCCGTGAAGAATGACCCTGGCGCCTCTCCATCCTCTACACCCCCTCGTCCAGTCTTCGAGAAAAACGGGTACAAAGCTACAAGGGAAAACAACAAAAGCCTCTGTAGATCCCATTGTAAGACATCTTGCCATTCCAACCAAAATCACGAACTGTTACCATGACTACCTCTCAGACTAAAGCTCCCTCCTTTTACAGACCGACCAAATTCAAGTTCTCGCCATGAAATTC
>NC_051386.1:6831945-6834445 GCF_015228065.2 Penaeus monodon | reverse complement strand
ATAATAATAATAATAATAATAATAATAATGAGGATGATAACAACAACAACAATAACAACACTAATTACAATAATAACAGTAATGAAGATAATGATTTTGATAGCAATACAACTAATGATTATGAAGATAATGATGATAAGGATTATAAGAAAAACAATCATGATTAGAAAAAAAAAATGTTTTTGATGACCTTACCTGCACACATCGGGCAGAACCTTCACTTTTTTCCTCCTGACCTTAAATATGCAACAACTATCGATCCACTGACCTTATATTTCCTACGGTCGGCTCGTTTACCTTATTCGTACAACCTTTCGCTCGCTGATCTTATTAGCACAACCTTTCGTTCGCTGATCTTATTCGTAAAACTTTTCGTTTTCTGACCTTATTCATAACTTTCAATCGAAATATTGTTTGAAATCCAAATTATAAGTAGGACTCATAATGCTATGATAGTAATGGTGATAATGATAAGGATGTAAACAATAATAATGATAATATTATTATTAATGATGATGATAATGATAATGATAATGAAGATGATAATATAATGGTAATATTGATAATAGTTATAATACTGGTGATAGTTGATAATTATTATAAGATTGGTTGTAGTTATAATATTAATAATAAGTATATAGAGATAATAGGTATGATATTGATAATAGTTAGAAGATTGATACAAGATAATTTATAATTTTAATAAGAGGTATGATATTTATTATAGTTATAATATTCATAATAGTTATAATATTGGTAATATTTATTATAGTTATGGTAGAAACAATAATTATAATATTAATGCTAACAATGATAATGAAAATAATAATGATAATGAAAACAATAAGGATAATGAAAACAATAAGGATAATGAAAACAATAATGATAATGAAAACAATAATGATAATAAAGACAATACTGATAATGAAAATAATAATGATAATGTATAATGAATAATAATAATAGTAATGATAACATAAAAATAATAATAATAAAGTAATAACATCAGCAATAAGAACGACAATAATGATAGTAATAATATTAATATAAATAACAATAATGATGATGATAATAGTAATAGTAATAATGATAATGATGATAATTATGATAAAAATAATACTGATGATGCTAATAGTACTGATAACAATAACAACAATAATTATGGTAGTAAGGATGATGATAATAATAAAAAAATAATAATAATAATGGTGATGATGATGATGATGATGATGATAATAATAATATAGATAATAATAATAATAATAATATAGATAATAATAATAATAATAATAATAATAATAATAATAATAATAATAATAATAATAATAATAGTAACAATAATAATAATAATTGTAATAATAAAATAATGATAACAATAATAGTAACAACAAAAACAGTAATTACAATAATAGTAACAACAATAGTAATAGTAATAGTAATGATGATGATGATGATGATGATGATGATGATGATGATGATGATGATGATGATGATGATGATGATGATGATGATGATGATAATAATAATAATAATAATAATAATAATAATAATAATAATAATAATAATAATGATAATAATAATAATAACAATAATAATAATAATAATAATAACGATACTTAATAATGATAATAATGATAATAATAATAATAATAACGATAATAATGATAATAATGATAATAATGATAATAATGATAATAATGATAATAATGATAATAATGATAATAATGATAATAATGATAATAACGATAATAATGATAATAATGATAATAACGATAATAACGATAATAACGATAATAACGATAATAACGATAATAACGATAATAATGATAATAATGATAATAATGATAATAACGATAATAACGATAATAACGATAATAACGATAATAACGATAATAACGATAATAACGATAATAATGATAATAATGATAATAATGATAATAGTAATAATAATAATAATAATAATAATAATAATAATAATAATAATGATACTACTACTATATGATAATAATACTAATAATACTAATAATGATAACAATAATGATACTACTAATAACGATATCACTAGTAACACACACAGCTCGTTGATATAAAATCGAAAAACTCCAGGCATGTTTACTATGGATTCAATATTGAATCTAATATCAATCTCCCTCGTTTACATATGTGGTAGATCTCGATTCACATATTTACCATGTCAATAATGTCCGTCATATAAATTAAGTATTCAGTCTTTATATCACAGATCTGGTTGATTTAACATGGTTGTGTGTTTGGATTTTTGCGACTTTCAGATAATTATAAAAAAATGAATGTTCTGACATTTTCATATCACATTATAAGTCATTTTTAGTCTTCAGTTTCTCCTTTGGCTAACTTTATTACCTTGTGTAATAAAGCAACGTTTTAGAATCTGCAATGCACATTTCTACTTCGATATACAAACTGGCATTTAAAATCTGCACAGCTTTAAAATTGCTTTTCCCTGAAGTAACAACAACAA
>NC_051386.1:6801945-6806945 GCF_015228065.2 Penaeus monodon | reverse complement strand
TATCAGACACCCCTTTTCAGGAACAGCGCAGCCGTCTGCCCCCTTTCCCCTTTTTTCTCAAGACAAACAGGCCATTTTGCTCCTCGTCTTCCTCGTGAGAGTCCCTTGCCCCGTGCATTTCTCCCCTTAGCACTGGCCCGTGTATATCGTCCCCATTTGAGAAAAGTCGTTAGATTGCTTTTAGGGCCTTTCGCTGCCACCGCTATCGGGGAGTCCTGATTCTATGGGACCCATTTGTTGTCTCAGGGCCTTCTTGTACAAAGGTCTTGGTTATTCTAGCCCTCCAGCTTCCCCCGGCTTTGATGGAGATTTGTGTCGTCTGTGAGAATTCTAGGTCGTTTATGCCTAAACCATCTGCTTGTTCTCGCTTTATTGTTGGAATTGAATTTCGTTGTGTGCAGGGGAATTGAACGTGAGAAGATTGATTTGCTTGCCAGAGCCCGCATTTTGTTTTATTTTGGAACATTCTATTTTTTTTCTTTTATTTTTAAAGTTTTAACTTTCAGGACACTCGCCGATTTGATCAACAACTCTTTGCGACTTTTTTTTTCCATGAGAAATTGGTATGGTATGAGTGATATGGATCGCTCCCTGTGCTTCTCACTGGTATGGACAAATGTATATTTCATGGTGCAAACGTGTTGCTGGCTTCGTTACAGTACTAGGGATTCTCTGATGTAAATGGGAATTTGTGTAATGCAGTCCTTTGTGACGAAAGTTTTTATTATCATATTTTTTAATTATGTACTTTTTGTTGTTCTAGGTGTTTACTGCGCATAATGAACAGTATCCGGTGCTTTCTACGCTATTATGACTGTAGTTGGTTTGAGATCTTCAGTTTTGTGGAAGGGAAATTGTCGTACAGGATTATTTTGATTTTTGTTGCTAGAGACCACATGTGTTAAGGTAACAAAAGATGCATAAATTTGTGTCTTTATTTTTAGAGCTGTTTTAACTTCGCTCCTTTGCGACGGGCGTCTCGCTGACGTCTTTTTTCCTGGTCGAGATGAAGAAGGACACTCATTGATCATACTGGGACATAAATAACTTCCATCTTGAGGGCCCATCTTCTATCATAATCAGAAGCATTTTCCGTCATAATATCGGTATTTTCTTATACTGCTGTGCACCTTACGTTGTGTTAGAGGTGTCATTCGTCTTTTTCAGGGGCATCCTTCCGTTGTGTGCTAGAGGCATCCTTCCGTTGTTTCCAGACTGTCATTGCCGCTGTTTGGGGATCTTCCGTTTGTGCAGAGGCAATCCTTACCGTTGTGTTCCAGGGATCTTCCGTTGGTTCCAGAGGGCATCTTCATCAGCCTGCGCGTATCCCTCGCCATACTGCAGCGGCATGAATGGTATTCTTTCCTCACTTGCGACTCTGCCGCCCCGGTTCCCGGCGAGGACACCCTCCTGGATCCTTTGGTGTCTTTCTTCTTTTCGCCCTTCGACGCTCTCTTCCTATTCGCTTTCCCGGGAGGCCTCCCCCTGCCTGCGTTGGCATCTCCCTGTCCAGTAGGTCCTGCACAGCATCCGCCGTCTTCGGGCAAATAGTCGTTCAACTGCAGAAGAGAGGTCCCTCCGAAGCTCCAGAGGGCTGATGTCAGGCGACCCCGACGTTCGCTGGCGGAGAAGGCACCCGGGCGGATCTTCGCTGCCGGGACCGAAACATCGCCTGAGGGACTGAGACTTCAGCTCATACTGCGAGAGCGCGATCCTCCTGTCTTCATCGGCCCAGAGCGAGAGACCGGGCAAGGCGGCGGGGGCTGTAAATGAGACCCGACGACCGTCTGGAGAAGCGGCCACACGGCGCGGCCTCCCCCTCGTCGAGTGAGGTCCGACAGATCACCCCTGCCGTTTGAGGAACCAACTGCACGCCTCAGCTTGCTGCCGCCCATTACCTGCCGTCAACCTCTGCCCCCGCAGGGATACTAGCACTTGGGAGTCTCGGGCGGGGGGCACGCGGGACTTGCGCTCGACGCAGTGACACTTAAAGACTTGGGTCTCGGTAGACGGACCTTTCCTGTTACGGCATGCGTTAGATTGCAGGGATACTGTTATAATGATGAAACTGTCTTGGAGAATAGGTCAAACTTCGGTCCCCAGTGATTCCCTGACAGATAACTGCAGTTTGAACCCAACTGGTAAGCTTGTAAATTACCCTGACCTGTTGTAGATATCGATATAGCTTTGATGCGATCCAGAAGTAAAATAGTACACTTTGTCTACGTGGTCTTGACAATATGACTGGTTATTATGTATTAACTATTATAATCATCGATTTAGATTGCATGATATTATAATATATATAACTATGTATGTATATATAATACCTCCATATACAAAATTCCCTTTTATTCATTGACAAGAATAGTTATAACTAACATAATATATATTAATGTACTATATAATATATATATATAATAGATAAAAATATATAATACATATGTGTGTGTTTGTTGTATTGTGTATATGTGTTCTGTGTTGTGTGTGTGTGTAGTGTGTGTTTAGTATTGCTTATGTGTTAGCTTGTGTGTGTTGTGATGTGCGTGTGTGTTGAATATATATATATATATATATATATATATATTATATATCTATATATATATATATATATATATATATATATATATACATATGATTATATATACAATATATGTACTATACATTGTATTTGCATACATATTATTATGCAGCACCACACACACACATAACACAAATATATATATATATATATATATATATATATATATATATATATATATATATATATATATATATATATACATGAATTATATATATATATATATATATATATAATATATAATATATATATTATATATATATATATATATTATATATATATATATATATATGTATTTATGTACATATATGTATATATAAATGTTATATAAAATGTATTTTATAAATTTATATAAATGTATATATAAATGTATATATAAATGTTATATATAAAATGTATATATAAATGTTATATATATATGTACATATAAATGTATATTATATGTATATAATGTATATTATATATATATATATTATATATATATATATATGTATATATATATATATATATTTATATATATATATATATATATAAACCTTATAAGATGACCCAAAAATGACCTAACGGTATGTTTCCGAGTTTCCCGGACCACCACCTTTAAATGTAGTGTGGTACTCCTGTTCCTTGCACTCATCCTTCTCTCACCACCTCGAGCAATCGAATCATGGACTTGCTGAAAGGCCTCAAGCTAAAGAAAGAGTTCGGTTCTTCGAAACTCTGGACCTTCATGAGAAAGACACAAAACGCGAATGTGACCCAGAATGTGAACGCAGAAAAGTGGAAGTGCAATCTGGTTTACAAAGCCCCCGTTTGTCGGAGCGCCTCCCGTGTCTCGAGCTCTACGCCTCAACGGAAGCCCAGAGCTCGGTCGTTGAGACACATAGCCATTCTACGAAATCACAGGCGCATGCACGAGCGCCATCACGCCCAAGGAAGCAAGGGGTCGACTCCTTCCTCGGAGAAAATATGGAAGAAGAAAGTCACATTTCATGGGTTTCGCAGTTTTTCAGGAGCGGCAGAGGAAGGTGCATTTAGCGAACGAATATCAACTACAGCTACGAGATTCATTGTTAGTTATGTAACTACGGTTTGAGGCGAATATTACTGTATTTTGACTTTCTTTGATACATAAACTTAATTAACATTATCTTATCTCCATTTATCATTGCTCAACCCTTTCATATCATCCGGTATAGTGACAAAAAAATTATTGTGACTATTATCAGTGTTAATAATATCTACCTAGCTTTAAGCAGAGGAGAAAATATTCTAATGGGCTAATGTTGAGCTCCGTGAACTAATAAAAATATTTTGAAAACGAAAATGGAAGTGAAGACTCAAAAATTTGGAAAAAATATCAAAAGATCAGTGATATATTTTCTTCTGTGGTTGATTTATAGGCCCTCATTTTTGCCTCTGTATAACGCAATCTATATCAAAGTTGATTAAACGCCCCATATGAACAGGATTTCAGAGCAACGTTAGTATGAAATGAAAATTCGTTCTTTGTTTTCGAGTTTCTTTACCTGTGTTTTTTAGACAGGCTTCGGTATTTATTCGAAAGGTTTATTCTGTTGCAAGAACTTTTTTAATGAATTTAACCCACAATTTTCTTCTGCTTCGAAAGTCTGTCCACTTGGGCCTTTCCTAAAGTTTGATACTTTGGGAATTATCCAAGTTTGAAGAGCAAAGAAATCGGAAAATTTTCAACTAAATACATGTTAATAAAAATGTATTCCATAGCATTGTAAATCGAAGAACTGATATTTTCGTATATCAGAATGAGAAGTTTAGTTCTGTGACATATTATGACTTCTGAAAAATGTAGGAAAAGGGAAAATAGTATATAAGCAAATGAATAATTTGATTCACTTAGTTTTACGAAATAATTGTAGCCTTATCGCGTAAAATAAAATATCAATCAAATTAAATAGAGATAACAACATGTTTAAATTTACATTAAGTTGCAGATAAAATGAACATAATGATGGCAATGTTTATAAGGACGAAAATACTAACAAAATAATAAAAACTATAATGATGATAAGGATGGAAATAGTATTGACTATCAAATGATATTCCTCGTATCACTATCGTCAATATCATTGTTATTTATATTCTAATTATATTATCATAATTCTTATAACCTTTATAATTTTCATTATAATCATTTACATAATTCTTGTGCCTTTTATCATATAAAATGATTAACACTACGATTATTCTTATTCTTGTCATTATTATTACTATTATTATCATTACTATTATTATTATTATTATTATTATTATTATTATTATTATTATTATTATTATTATTATTATTATTATTATTATTATTATTATTATATTATTATTATTATTATTATTATTATTATTATTATTATTATTATTATTATTATTATTATATTATCATTACTAT
>NC_051386.1:6794445-6799445 GCF_015228065.2 Penaeus monodon | reverse complement strand
TTATTATTAATTATTATCATTATTATCATTATTATCATCATTATCATTATTATCATTATTATCATTATTATCATTATTATCATTATTATCATTATATCATTATTATCATTATTATCATTTATTACTTATTATCATTATTATCATTATTATTATTATTATTATTATTGTTATTATTTTATCATATTATTATTATTGTCATTATTTTATCATATTATTATTATTATTATTATTATTATTATTATCATTATATTATTGTATATTATATTATTTGATTATTTATTCATATTTTAATATCATTTAAATGTAATATGTATTTTCGTATTTTTATTCATTATTCTTAATTTTTATTACATGTATATTATTGATTATATAGATTATTCAATATGATATTTTACCATGCTATATATATTATTTTATCATCATTACCATATTTCTTATATTGCATCCTAAGTCATTCTTATGCATGGATTCTTCCTCGGAAACTTTTATTAGTCAACTGGGTTCATACTGATTCATAGATTTGACGAATACATTCATAACATCCGGAAAGACGTGTTCTTACATTATCTAACGCACACGACTTAATCGCTCAGAAATGGATTAGCATCCCAGATCGGATGCACTTGAAAGCTTCTTCTGTGATTCCAAGAACGTGAGTCAAGACCTAGAAAATCCTAACATTTCCTGTGAAACCGAAGTCCTCATGTACTTTACGCCAATCGACAGTCGTTACTGTGAAATTCGGTTTAAGACGTTGCAAGATGCATTAGCCAGTTTTGGGTTTTCCCAGATCAGGATATACTTAGAGCTCACTTCTCGAGGACGCAGAATATAGAACAAAAAGTTCAAACGATCCAGAGACAAAGTTCGTGGATTTAACTTTACGCCAGCCGTCTAATGACCTGGGAATTTACTATGAATATTGGTGTCGATCGTTCGATTATTGCTTTCGATGTACCTTTTATCATTCCAATGAATCGATGCAATTATAGTGTTCATTTTATAATATGCAGTACAGTTTAACAAACTTTTCGTACGAGAATTCGATATTTCTTAACCATAGATCCATTTGCATCTTTTTCTATATGAAGGATATGTCTAATACGATAATTGTATTACGATTATCATTATCATTAATTGTTATTAGATTAATTTACATATTATATTATAATCATTATATATTATCATTATATTATCATTATTTATTATTATCATTTTATTACTATTATATTATTACAATTATTATCTTTTCAATCATTATATATTATTATCATTATCTTATACCATAGCTATTTTTATTTTATTATCATGATATATCATAGTATTATATAATTAAATGTATCATATATCATTATGTTATGTATATTATTATTATATTATTATTATTATTATATATTTAATAATATTATATATTATTTTATTTATTATTTATACTTATTATTATATATAATTATTTTTAATATATTATTTAATATATTTATTTATTTATATTATTATTAATTTCATTAATTATTAATTTTAATTATTTTAGTATTACTAGGTAGGTACTAGGTATATTTCATCGTTTATAAACGACAGCGTACTGAAGTATAAACAAAATACGTTTTCAAGCATACCGAGAGAATATTAATATCTTAAACCATATGTCTAGTACCCCGGTGCTTTGCTAAGAATATAATAAGGACGATATTACTAATAAAATAATAAAAACTATAGTGATAATATATATATATGTTTTTTTTTTTATAAAAATGATAAGGACGATAGTACTAATAGAACAACAAAAACGATTGAAATAAGGATGAAAATAGTAGAGTCAGCACTACGATTATTCTTATTCTCGTCATTATTATTATTATTATTATTATTATTATCATTATTATTATTATTATTATTATTATTATTTTATTGTTGTTGTTGTTGTTGTTGTTATTATTATTATTATTATCATTATCATTATTATTATTATTATTATTATTATTATTATTATTATCCTTATTATTATTATTATTATTATTATCATTATTATTATTTGTTTTATCATTAAACACTTCCTACGCCCAAACGACTAGTGATGTGAAATGCTCGCGGATAGAGGAAGGGCGGAGTCCCAAGCATGCCGGTTCTGTTTTGGCTTTTCCCGATGATTACAGCGTTCCTTACGGCGGTCCTTCGTCGCAGAGGAACGGCAGCACGACAGCATATGCCGGCAAGGAAGTGCAAGAGCGGTTTCCTCGATAGAATGAGAAGCTTCATGAATGTTATCTTTGACCAGGCGACCCATTTGCAACCTCTGGGGGGTATTTTATTACTGCATATTGGTTGTGCGAATTTTGTTGCAATAAAATTCTCCCGAAGACCAGTTTACTGATTTCAATAACCAATAGAATCAGATGAATAGTTTTAGATATATTACATCATTTACAAACGACAGCATACTGAATTATAAATAAAAATACATTTTCAAGCATACCGAGAGAATATCGGTATCTTAAACCATAGGTCCATTTCCCGTTTGTTTTTTTTATAAAAAATGATAAGGACGATAGTACTAATGAAATAATAAAAACTAATGACAATAAGGATGGAAATAGTAGAGTCAACACTCCGATTATTCTTATTCTTGTCATTATTATCATTATTATTATTGTTATTATTATTATTATTATTATTATTATTATTATTATTATTATCACTATCATTATTGTTATTATCATCATTATCATTATTATTATTATTATCATCATTATTATTATTGTTATTATTATTATCCTTATTATCATCATTATTATTATCATTATCATTATTATCGTTATTATTATCATCATAATTATTATCCTTATTATCATCATTATTATTATCATTATTATTATCATTATTATTATCATTATTATTATCATTATTTACTATATTATTATCATTTATATCAATTATCATTATTATATCATTATTATTATCTTATATTTCTTATTATATCATTATTATTATCATTATTATTATAATTATATTATATTATCATTATTATTATCATTATTTATCATTATTATATCATTATTATTATCATTATTATTATCATTATTATTATATCATATTATTATCATATTTATCATTATTATCATTATTATTATCATTATTATTATCATTATTATTATCATTATTATTATCATTATTATTATCATTATTATTATCATTATTATTTTCATTATTATTTTCATTATTATTATCATTATTATCATCATTATTATCATCATTATCATCATCATTATTATCATCATTATTATTATCATTATTATTATCATTATTATTATCATTAGCATTGTTATTGTTATTTCTATTATCATTATCACTATCATCAGCCTAATGATTATCAGCCTAATTATTATCATCGGCATTATTACTGTATTAATCATTATTCCTACTATTATTATTATTATTATTATTATTATTATTATTATTATTATTATTATTATTATTATTATTATTATTATTACTATACTTCTGTTATGATTATTATTATTGTTATTATTATTATTATTATTATTATTACTTTCATTATCATTATTGGGACTGTCATCTTTATAATTATTTTTAGTATTAATATGATAACCACCATCATCATTATGATATTTATCCAGATTATTGTCATTATCATTATTATTATTATTATTATTATTATTATTATTATTATTATTATTATTATTATTATTATTATTATTATTATCATTATTATTATCATCATTATCATTATTATTATTTTCATTATCATTATTGGCACTGTCATCTTTATAATTATTCTTAGTATTACTGTTATCATCATCATCATTATAATCATTATTATTATAATTATCATTATCATTATCATTATTATTATTATTATTACTATTATCATTATCAATATCATTATTGTTATCATTATTATCATTACTATTATGATGATGATGATGATTTATTATTATCATTATTATTATTATCATCATTATTATTATCATTACCATAATTATTATTATTGCTGTAATTTTAAGCTTGTTTTTATGATCATTATCCTCATTACTGTGTTTTATTACAATTTTTATTCTGATTAATAGTATTTAGATTATTACAATTTGATGTTTCACCATCGTGGAAAGACTTTTCTCACAGTTCATTAAACAAACAATATAACGACTAAAATGTCATCTTAGGTCATCTTTTATTGGCATGCCGATTCTTCCGCCGGAACATTTTATATGAGGTCAGCTGAGGTCACACTTACCTGACCTCATTCCTTGACCGAAGTCCTCGTGCATATATACCCCGGAATCGACGTCAGTTACCTGTACATTCGGATCTTAACGCACCTGCACCGACTTCATCCTCAGCCATGGATTCTCCCAGTCGGATAAACTTGAAGCTCACTTACTCGGGCATTCGCAAGAAGTTCAGTAGGAAGAAGAAAAGTTCCGATAACGACTCCCAGGGAACCAAAGACTCCTCGTGGGTTTACACTTCCTACGCCCAAACGACTAGCGATGTGAAATGCTCGCGGATAGAGGAAGGGCGGAGTCCCAAGCATGCCGGTTCTGTTTTGGCTTTTCCCGATGATTACAGCGTTCCTTACGGCGGTCCTTCGTCGCAGAGGAACGGCAGCACGACAGCATATGCCGGCAAGGAAATGCAAGAGCGGTTTCCTCGATAGACCGAGAAGTTCGATGGATGTTATCTTTGACCAGACGACCCATTTGCAACCTCTATGGGATATTTTACTACTGAATATTGGTTGTACGATTTTTGTTGCAATAAAATTCTCTCGAAGACAATTTACTAATTTCAAGAACCAATATGAATGAATAGTATTAGGTATATTTCATCATTTATAAACGACAGCGTACAAAAAAAATGTTCCTCACAAATACAAAGTTATACTATATCTCTTCGGAGGTTTATTGCCTGCCTTACTTTGTATCTGAATCACAAATGCTGCATTATTCTCAGAGTACTATTATCGATAGTTTTACTTTACG
>NC_051386.1:6787730-6794345 GCF_015228065.2 Penaeus monodon | reverse complement strand
AACATATAATAGATAATAATGTAGCAAAGCTTTCCCGTATTAGTGAGGTGAAACATCAAATTTAATAATTAAATAAAAATAATTGATAATAATGTAATAAACAGAATGAGGATAATGATATAAAAAAAATTAAAATTACAGCATTAATAATAATTATGGTAATGATAATAATAATGATGATGAGATGATAATAATAATGATGATGAGGATGATAATGATGATGATGATCATGATAATGGTGATTGTAATGATGATGGTAATAATGATGATGGTGATGATGATGATGGGGATGATGATAATAATAACAATAATAGTGAAAGATTATAATGATGATGATGATGATAACAGTAATACTAAGAAAGATGACAGTCCCAATAATGATAATGAAAATAATAATAATAACAATAATAATAATAATAATAATAATAATAATGATAATAATAATAATAATGGTAATAATAATAATAATGGTAATAATAATAATAATGGTAATAATAATAATAATGGTAATAATATAATAATGGTAATAATAATAATAATGGTAATAATAATAATAATGGTAATAATAATAATAATGGTAATAATAATAATAACAATAATGATAATAATAACAATAATAATAATAATGATAATTGTTATTATTATAATATTAATAATATTAATAATAACAGGAAAAATAATAATAACAGTAATATTAACGATGATAACAATAAGGCTGATGATAGTGATGGTTATAACGATAATAGAAATAACAATGACAATGCTAATGATAAAGATGATAATAACGATGATGATAGTAATGATAATAATAATAATAATAATAATAATATAATAATAAAATAATAATAATATTAATATAATGATAATAATAGTAATAATAATGACAAGAATAAGAATAATCGTAGTGTTAATCATTCTTTTATGATAAAAGGCAAAAGAATTATGTAAATGATTGTAATGAAAATGCTAAAGGTTATAAGAATTATGATAATATAATTAGAATATAAATAACAATGCTACTGACGATAGTGATACGAGGAATATCATTTGATAGTCAATACTATTTCCATCCTTATCATCATTATAGTTTTTATTATTTTGTTAGTATTTTCGTCCTTATAAACATCGCCATCATTATGTTCATTTTATCTGCAACTTAATGTAAATTTAAACATGTTGTTATCTCTATTTAATTTGATTGATATTTTATTTTACGCGATAAGGCTACAATTATTTCGTAAAACTAAGTGAATCAAATTATTCATTTGCTTATATACTATTTTCCCTTTTCCTACATTTTTCAGAGGTCATAAATATGTCACAGAACTAAACTTCTCATTCTGATATACGAAAATATCAGTTCTTCGATTTACAATGCTATGGAATACATTTTTATTAACATGTATTTAGTTGAAAATTTTCCGATTTCTTTGCTCTTCAAACTTGGATAATTCCCAAAGTATCAAACTTTAGGAAAGGCCCAAGTGGACAGACTTTCGAAGCAGAAGAAAATTGTGGGTTAAATTCATTAAAAAAGTTCTTGCAACAGAATAAACCTTTCGAATAAATACCGAAGCCTGTCTAAAAAACACAGGTAAAGAAACTCGAAAACAAAGAACGAATTTTCATTTCATACTACGTTGCTCTGAAAATCCTGTTCATATGGGGCGTTTAATCAACTTTGATATAGATTGCGTTATACAGAGGCAAAAATGAGGGCCTATAAATCAACCACAGAAGAAAATATATCACTGATCTTTTGATTTTTTTTCCAAATTTTTGAGTCTTCACTTCCATTTTCGTTTTCAAAATATTTTTATTAGTTCACGGAGCTCAACATTAGCCCATTAGAATATTTTCTCCTCTGCTTAAAGCTAGGTAGATATTATTAACACTGATAATAGTCACAATAATTTTTTTGTCACTATACCGGATGATATGAAAGGTTGAGCAATGATAAATGGAGATAAGATAATGTTAATTAAGTTTTATGTATCAAAGAAAAGTCAAAATACAGTCATATTCGTCTCAAACCGTAGTTACATAACTAACAATGAATCTCGTAGCTGTAGTTGATATTCGTTCGCTAAATGCACCTTCCTCTGCCGCTCCTGAAAAACTGCGAAACCCATGAAATGTGACTCTCTTCTTCCATATTTTCTCCGAGGAAGGAGTCGACCCCTTGCTTCCTTGTGGCGTGATGGCGCTCGTGCATGCGCCTGTGATTTCGTAGAATGGCTATGTGTCTCAACGACCGAGCTCTGGGCTTCCGTTGAGGCGTAGAGCTCGAGACACGGGAGGCGCTCCGACAAACGGGGGCTTTGTAAACCAGATTGCACTTCCACTTTTCTGCGTTCACATTCTGGGTCACATTCGCGTTTTGTGTCTTTCTCATGAAGGTCCAGAGTTTCGAAGAACCGAACTCTTTCTTTAGCTTGAGGCCTTTCAGCAAGTCCATGATTCGATTGCTCGAGGTGGTGAGAGAAGGATGAGTGCAAGGAACAGGAGTACCACACTACATTTAAAGGTGGTGGTCCGGGAAACTCGGAAACATACCGTTAGGTCATTTTTGGGTCATCTTATAAGGTTTATATATATATATATATATATATATATATATATATATATATATTATATATATATATATATATAAATATATATATATATATATACATATATATATATATATATATATATATATATATATATATACATGTATGCATATATATACATAAATACATTTATATATACATATATGTACATAAATACATTTATAATATACATATATGTACATAAATACATTTATATATACATATATACATATATATATATATATATATATATATATATATATATATATATATATATTATATATATATATATATATTATAATATACATAAACATGTATATATACATATATACATATATATACATAACATGTATATATACATATATACATATATATATATATGAATATGTATATGTATATATATATGTATATATATATATATATATATATATATATATATATATATATATAATATATATATATCTATATAATATATATATATTATATATATGATTCACACACACACGCACACACACACACACACACACACGCACACACACACACACGCACAACACACACACACCACACACACACACCACACACACACACAACACCCCACACACACACACATACACACACACACACACACATATATATATATTATATATATATATATATATATATATATGAGAGAGAGAGAGAGTATATATATAATATATATCTGTGTGTGTGTGAGAGAGAGTATTCATGCATATATATATATATATATATAGATATATATATATATATATATATATATATATATATATATATATATACAAATATGTATCTATATCTATCTATCTATCTATCTATCTATCTATCTATCTATCTATCAACACGGTACAGTGTTTTAAAATTACCTTATGGTTGAGAGTAAAACTATTTCTTTACAACATTAAAAAAAGGGAATTTTGTGATACTGGAAGGTTTTACCTTATTCTTATAACCAACACAGTTTATCATTGTATAACAGGTATCACTGCAATCTAAACCGCATGACCTTAAAAGAAAGGTCACAGGTCAACGTAGACCCAGGTCATTTAGTGTCACGCGTCAGAGCAACCGAGCGCCACCCGCACCGAAGACCCAAAGCTGCTAGTATTTATTCCTGCGGGCGCGGCCACAGAAGCACAGTTCGATTATCACAAAGAGTCATGGCGTACATGGGCGGCAGCAAGCTGAGGCGGCAGTTGGGTTCCTCCAAACTGCAGGTTGATCTGTCGGCCGGCATGCACGAGGGGGAGGCCGCGCCTTGGCACGCTTCTCCAGACGGTCTTCTCTCATTTACAGCCCCCGCCGCCTTGCCCGGTCTCATCGCTCCTGCCGATGGAGACAGGGCAGGATCGCGCTCTACGCAGGAGAAGCTGAAGTCTTTCAAGTCCTTCAGGCGAATGTTTTCGGTCCGGCAGCGCAAGTCCCCCGCCGTGCCTTCTCCGGCCGCGACGTCGGGGTCGCCTGATCATCCCCTCGGGGAGGCTTGGCGGAGGGACCTCTCTTTCTTCAGGTTTGACGACTATTTGCCCGAAGACGGCGGGATGACTGTGCAGGAGCCTCACCTACGGACGAAGGGGAGGATGCCAACGCAGGCCAGGGGGGTGGCCTCCTCGGAAAGCGAAAGGAAGAGAGCGTCGAAGGGCGAAAGGAGAAAGACGACCAAAGGATCCAGGAGGGTGTCCTCGCCGGGAACCGGGGCGGCAGAGTCGCAAAGTGATGGAAGGATACCATTCATGCCGCTGCAGTATGGCGGAGGGATATCGCTGCAGGCTGATGGAAGGATGCCCCTGGAACACAACGGAAGGATGCCCCTGGAACACAACGGAAGGATGCCTCTAGCACACAACGGAAGGATGCCCCTGGAACACAGCGGAATGACACCTCTGGAACACAACGGAAGGATGCCTCTAGCACACAACGGAAGGATGCCCCTGGAACACAGCGGAATGACACCTCTGGAACACAACGGAAGGGTGCCACAGCAGTATGAAGGAAGAATACCGGGATATTATGACGGAAATATGGCTTCTGATTATGAAAGAATGATGGCCCTTCAGTATGATGGAAGAATTTTGTCCCAGTATGATGGCATGATGCGTCTTCATGGTGACAGAAAAAAGATTCGTCAGCGTAGACGCCCGTCAGAAAGGAGCGATAGAGTATAGCAGGTCAATAAAGAAATAAAGTACACAAATTTATTGCATCTTTTGTTTACCTTAACATCATGTGTCTTCTTAGATTAAAAAAAAAAGTAATAATAATAACGCTGTAAAGACAATTAATCCATTTTCACAAAACGGAAGATCTCAAACCAATATCAGGGTCATAATAGTCTGTAGAAAGCACCATGATACTGATTCATTTCGATGTCTGCATTGTAAAAACCTTCAGAACGAACAAAAAGTAATCAGTAATGTAAAAAAATAATGATAATAAAAAACTTAATCATTCACAAAGGACTGCATTACAGAAATTCCACGTTATTTTTACTATCAGATGTAATCTAGTAATTTAATTCGAGATGATTTCCAGGCGAACAGTGCACCATGAAAATGATACATTTTTTTATTCATATATTACCAGATGAGAGCAACAAGTGGAGTCGATCCATATCATCTCATTACCATTACCAATTTCTCATGGGAAATAAAAAGTCGAAGAGTATGTTGATCCAAATCGGCGAGTGTCTGAAAGTTTAAAAAGCTTTAAAAATTAAAAGGGAAAAAAAATGATAATGTTACAAAAAATAAAATGAAAAAATGCGGGGCTCTGAGCAAGCGAAAATCAAAATCTTCCTCACGTTCAAATTTCCCCTGCCACAACAACTGAAATTACAAAATTCCAACAAACATAAAGCGAGGAACGGCAACGGCAGATGGGTTATTAGGCATAAACGACCTAGAATTCTCACAGACGACACAAATCTCCATCAAAGCCGGGGGAAGCTGGAGGGCTAGAATAACCAAGACCTTTGTACAAGAAGGCCCTGAGACAACAAATGGGTCCCATAGAATCAGGACTCCCCGATAGCGGTGGCAGCGAAAGGCCCTAAAAGCAATCTAACGACTTTTCTCAAATGGGGACGATATACACGGGCCAGTGCTAAGGGGAGAAATGCACGGGGCAAGGGACTCTCACGAGGAAGACGAGGAGCAAAATGGCCTGTTTGTCTTGAGAAAAAAGGGGAAAGGGGGCAGACGGCTGCGCTGTTCCTGAAAAGGGGTGTCTGATATTTGTTTCGGTGCGGGGTGAGGGTGCGCGTTGGAAAACAAAGCCGTGAAGGAGTGGTTAAGTTATGGCATCGCTCCTATAAAAAGAAAGAAAAGACATGCCAGTGTATGGATGGCCAATATCACCGAACGTCATAAAGTGATATTTGTACTCCTTGTGAAGCATCATTACCTCGCAGATGTGGTGGCTGTCGTGCTCATGACTCCCTATGCACAAATAAGCAATCGTTAATGCCTCTCCCTCTTCCCCCTGCATTGTATGATAGCCGAGGATAAATCATATTGTGTGTGGCGTAAGCATTCCGAGCTTTCCATATCCATTCCGTTCTTACATAATGCATACACTAAAAGTATTCCAAAGGGATGGCAAAGGATCTCCGTTAATAAGCAGAGAGAAGAATATATATATATATATATATATATATATATATATATATATATATATATATATATATATATATATATATATATATATATATGTATATATGTATGTATGTATGTATATACATGTGTGTGTATATATATATATGTATATATATATATATCTCATCTTTTAACGGTAGGTTCATATCTGAGCCGCCGTGGTCACAGCATGATACTTGATTGTAGTTTTCATGTTGTGATGCTCTTGGAGTGAGTACGTGGTAGGGTCCCCAGTTCCTTTCCACGGAGAGTGCCGGTGGTACCTTTTTAGGTAATCATTCTCTCTATTTATCCGGGCTTTGGAACCAGCACTTGACTTGGGCTAGCTTGGCCACCCAGTGGCTAGGTAGGCAATC
>NC_051386.1:6767324-6769824 GCF_015228065.2 Penaeus monodon | reverse complement strand
ATTTGTTTTTCTCCTTATATTGGGCCCCCAAACAAAATCTCTTTTCTCTCCCCCAGTCGGCCAAATATAGCCTCTTTTTATCTCTCCTAATCAGCCAAACCTAACCTTTTTCTCCTAATCAGTCTGACATAATCTGTTTTTTCTCCCTTATATCGGCTAAACAAAATTTCCAATTCTAATCCCAATCGACCAGACAGATTTTTTCTCTCTATCTCCTAATGGGTTTTTTCTCTCTCCCAATAAAGCCAACATTTTTTTTTCTCTCTTCTCTCTCCTAATCGCTCTAACATAATCTATTTCCTCCCTTCCAGTCGGCCAAACATAATGTCTTTCTCCCTCCCAATCGATCAAACGAATATATCTTTCTTTCCCAAATTGACCATACATAAATTCTCTTCTTCTTCCCAAAATCAGTCTCTCTCTCCCAATCGTTAAGCATAATTTTTTTTCTCTCTCTCTAAAATGAGGAAACATATTCATTTTCTCTCGGCCAAAAAAAATCTCTCTTTCTCTCTCCCAATCGGCCAAACATTTTTCTGTTTTCCTGTCCAAAAGGCATAACAAAATTTCTTTTTCTCTCTCCCAATCAGCCAAACACAAACTCAGTGGGCCCAAACAAAATCTCTCTTTCTCTTTCTCAATCGACCAAATATAATATCTCTTTCTCCCCCCCAAATCGATCAGACGTAATATATTTTTCCTTTCCCAACGACATACATACATAAACTCTTCAGATCCATTCTACAGAATTAGTTTTTTCCTCCATTCCAATCAGCCCCTCTTTCCCAATCGGTCAAAAACATAATCCCCCAAAACCCCATCCTATATTTCCCTTTTTTATTCTATTCTCTTCATTCCAATCAGTCTCTCTCACTTCTCTTCGCAGTGTTCCCAGCGGCGCAGAGAGGCGGAGTACCGTCTCACTCGATATCCATGAGCAACTACGACAAATCAGTGAGGACCGTTTTCAAGGCAGCTGACCCTCAACATCACCTTTGCCTCGCGCTCACACAAATCATCGATGTGGTGAGTCGTTATGATTTATTTTTTTTTTCCAGCGTTTATTTGACGAAATGTGGTAATATCTGGATAATCTGTGATTGTGCAGTGGTGGGATGAAAAGGGAATATTTTTTCTCGGTTTATTCACGTATTTCAAACACAAAATCGTGTTATTTTAGCCATGGATGTCGTAAATATTATTTTCTATTTCACCTTAATGGATGTCAGCATTAGGGGGATGGGAGGCTTTATAGTGCTCCAAATAGGTATGCAAATACTAAACACTATTTTACAAATAGGTATGATTGTTTTATTTTCCTGATTTTCAAGCATATAATGAAGTCTGATTAAACGCACGATAATAGAAACTTAAATGACAATAAGAACAAGGCTGAATATCATTTTAGCTGAATTAAATACTGGATCGTAGCAATAACAATGATAACAATAATGTTTGTGATCGAAAATGATATATTGAAAATGATAATAAAAATATTAAAGATAATAACAATTAAATACTAATGATAATTATGGCTGGAGATGACAATAACAACAAAGTGATATAAAAAATATGATAATATGTGATAAAAATAATGATAATAGTATTACTGCTACTACTGTTATAATAATATTAATGAAAATTATAATATTGATAACAGTGTTAATTATCATTATGATAATAGTAACAGTATCAATAATGACCAATAACAATAAACGTTCTAATAATAATTATTACAATAATAGCAATGGTGATCATAATCATAACATTAATTGCATCAGTAATGATTGGTAATAATGATAAACATCTTATTAATGATAATGATAATGAAATGATAATAAAGATAATGCTAATGATGATGAAAATAATAATAATTATAATAATAATGATAATAATAATAATAATTAATAATAATAATAACAATAATATCAATAATGATAACAATAATAATGATAATAACAAAACAACAACAACAACAATAATAATAATAATAATAATAATGATAATTAATAATAACAATAATAATAATAATGCCAATAATTATATTAATAACAATAATTATAGTAAAGATAACATGACAGTAATAATAATAACAATACCAATAATAATGATAATAAGAATGATAATACTAGTTTCATTAATAGCAAGAATAGTATTAGGAATAATGATAACGACATTAAAAATGATAATGATAATGATGATAATGATAATGATAATGATAATTATTATTATAGAATGATGATAATAATAATAAAAAAAAATACAATAACAATAATGATAATGATAATAATAATACTAATAATAGCAATAACAATGATATCAATATTGACATTAATGATGATAATGATAATAATGATAATAATAATAATAACAATAATAGCAATGACTACATAAATAATGATAGTATTAATAACATGATAATAATAGTAATAATAATGATAATAATAATAACAGTAATATAATAATGATAATCACAATAATAATCTAATAAATATAATAG
>NC_051386.1:6758469-6759724 GCF_015228065.2 Penaeus monodon | reverse complement strand
CTGGATATAGGCAATGATATATTTCCACCTCATTTCCTTGTTGTAACTGGTAATGACCTGATAATGAACAGCGGCCATGAAATTACGGAGCGCTTGACCTCAAGTGCCCTAATGTGGAGATTAAATAGTTGTTAAACGGAAGTTGGATTAACTGGCAATAAAACTTTGTTATTACGTAAGAGAATGTAATTATGCTAACATGATGACGACTTGACACCCTGCATCATAATCCATAATGAGCGTGTGTGCTAATGGAATGTACATCAACATTTAAACATTAAAAGCAGATAAAACACGAAACCTAACAAACTGTTAGAGATTAACTAAGCTCCCTACGCCTTCCTTACGTAATTGAAGCGGTCATTAAGCCATAGAGGTCACAGAAGGCATCTCTAAGCTTTCCTCCAGCTCACTCACACTCGCCTTTACACGAAGCACAGTGACTGGCGAGAGGAAGAACACTTTAATCTTCTTGGTTCGAGTGTTCGCTTGTGTTGGGCACTGGCGCAAAATATATTGGAGCATTCATTACGTATGATATGATTTCTAATATTAATTTTTGTAACATTACTATCACTTTTTTCGTTTTCTTAATCTTTTCATCCTTACTGTCACAGTTTTCAAAGTTAATCTTATTATTGTTATTTATACTTACTTTTTTACTACTCTTCTCATTACTGTTATCACTATTCTCATTATTGTTACTATTGCCATCATTATTTATATTATTCCTAACATTGTTCTTTTTTATATCAGGACTATTAATACGTATAGCAATCTCACTGATCCTGTACAAGCACATACACAATACATATTTCCCATGCTGCTTTCTTATATTTCCTGCAGTGAAAAGTCAGGCAGGATCAGCGTGATAGGGCTATCGACCTTCCGTGAATCACCCCCGTCAGTATTTCGAGTAACGAGAGGGTGTAATTCAAGTTTTAATGAGGATTATTCTGTATTCTAATGCGAAAGGGAACATTTTTCTTTCTACGGCTGTATTGTGCGTCTGGATTCGTTTATGTTGTTAAAAGGAATAGTCTTTTGTATCTTATTTTGAAAAGGGAATATGCTTGATCATGTAACCCTGACATGCTTTATAGAAGTATACTTTACGTTTCCATTTCGTTTATAGTGTGGCAATTTTTTATCATGAAGGAACGCGTATAAAGTTATATCAACCATATAGAGTATACAACATTTCTCCCTACATAATCTCAACATATCCTTTATAATCAACGATAATTGCACTTTA
>NC_051386.1:6750969-6753469 GCF_015228065.2 Penaeus monodon | reverse complement strand
ACGTTTATTGTTATTGGTCATTATTGATACTGTTACTATTATCAATATTGTCATCATGATAATTAACACTGTTATCAATATTATAATTTTCATGAATATTATTATAAGCAGTAGTAGCAGTAATACTATTATCATTATTTTTATCACCATTATTATCAGTATTTTTTATATCACTTTGTTGTTATTGTCATTCTCCAGCCATAATTATCATTAGTATTTAATTGTTATTATCTTTAATATTTTTATTATCATTTTCAATATATCATTTTCGATCACAAACATTATTGTTATCATTGTTATTGCTACGATCCAGTATTTAATTCAGCTATATGATATTCAGCCTTGTTCTTATTGTCATTTTAAGTTTCTATTATCGTGCGTTTCAATCAGTCTTCATTATATGACTTGAAAATCAGGAAAATAAAACAATCATATCTATTTGTAAAATAGTGTTTAGTATTTGCATACCTTATTTGGAGCACTAATAAAGCCACCCATCCCGCCTAATGCTGACATCCATTAAGGTGAAATAGAAAATAATAATTTACGACATCCATGGCTAAAATAACACGAGTTTGTGTTTGAAATACGTGAATAAACCGAGAAAAAAATATTCCCTTTTCATCCCACCACTGCACAATCACAGCTTATCCAAATAATTACCACATTTGTCAAATAAACGCTGGAAAATAAATCATAATGACTCACCACATCGATGATTTGTGTGAGCGCGAGGCCAAAGGTGATGTTGAGGGCGTCAGCTGCCTTGAAAGACGGTCTCACTGATTTGTCGTAGTTGCTCATGAGATATCGAGTGAGACGGTACTCCGCCTCGTCTGCGCCACTGGGAGACACTGCGAAAGAGAAAGTGAGAGAGACTGATTGGAATGAAGAGAATAGAATAAAAAGGATAGTATAGGATGGGTTTGAGGAGATTATGTTTGACCGATTGGGAAAGAAGGGCTGATTGGAATGGAGGAAAAAAACTAATTCTGTAGAATGGATCTGAAGAGTTTATGTATGTATGGTCGGTTGGGAAAGGAAAATATATTTCGTCTGATCGATTGGGAGGGAGAAAGAGATATTATATTTGGTCGATTGAGAAAGAGAAAGAGAGATTTTGTTTGGCCGACTGAGTTTGTGTTTGGCTGATTGGGAGAGAGAAAAAGAGATTATGTTATGCCTTTTGGACAGGAAAAACAGATATAATGTTTGGCCGATTGGGAGAGAGAAAGAGAGATTTTGTTTGGCCGAGAGAAAAGTGAATTATGTTTCCTCAATTGAGAGAGAGAAAAAAAGATTATGCTTAACCGATTGGGAGAGAGAGACTGATTGGAATGAAGAAGAAGAATTTATGTATGGTCAATTGGGAAAGAAAGATATATTACGTTTGATCGATTGGGAGGGAGAAAGACATTATGTTTGGCCGACTGGAAGGGAGGAAATAGATTATGTTAGAGCGATTAGGAGAGAGAGAGAGAGAAAAAAAAAATGTTTGGCTGATTGGGAGAGAGAAAAACCGATTAGGAGATAGAGAGAAAAAATCTGTCTGGTCGATTGGGGATTAGAATTGGAAATTTTGTTTAGCCGAATATAAGGGAGAAAAAACAGATTATGTCAGACTGATTAGGAGAAAAAAGGTTAGTTTGGCTGATTAGGAGAGATAAAAAAGAGGCTATATTTGGCCGACTGGGAGAGAGAAAAAGAGATTTTGTTTGGCCAAATATAAGGGAGAAAAACAAATTATGTCAGACTGATTTGGAGAAAAAAAAAGAAATTATGAAAGCCGATTAATAGAGGAAAAAGAGTTTATATTTGGCCGACTAGGAAAGAAGAAAAAGAGTATATGTTTAGTTGATTAGACCGATTGGGAGGGAGAAAAAGAGATTATGTTTGACCGATCTGGACAGAGAAAGAGAAAGATTATGTAAGACTGATTGGCAGAGAGAGGAAGAGAGAAAGATAGGATATATGAGATTGATTGGAATAGAGAGAGAAAGGCAAAACAAAAACAAAAATGGATCATGTAAAGGGGATATGAAGAGAGAAAGAAAAATAAGTTAGACCGACAGAGCGGGAAAAAAGAGAAAGATTATGTATAGAATAGACAGAAAAGACAAATACTGATTATGCAGGACGGATTTCAGGAGATGGAAAAAGAGAAAAAAAAGAAACTGATTGGAAGAGAAGAGAAAATAGAGAGGAAGGTTATGATCGGAAAAGAGGAACAGAAAGAATATGAGAAAGCGGGTTTATGTGAAAACAAAGAGAGGGAAATAGAGAAAGATAGTTTACGAGTCTAATTGGAACGAAGAGAAAAGAAAGAGGATTGATTATGTGACGAGATTGCGTACGTAAGACTGACTGAAAGATAGAGAAGGAGGACGATTGATTATACGAAGAAGAACGGAGAGGCAGAACGAGAGAATTGGAGAAAAATTGTTTATACGAGACTAAACGCAGATGAGTCACAGAGATTGCGTGCGTAATACTAATTGGA
>NC_051386.1:6723469-6725969 GCF_015228065.2 Penaeus monodon | reverse complement strand
CACATACATACATACACACACACACACACACACACACACACACACACACACACACACACACACACACACACACACACATATATATATATATATATATATATATAATAATATATTATATATATATATATATATATATAATATATATATATATATATATATATATATATGTATATATTATATATATATTATATATATATTATATATTATATTATCTATATATATATATATATATATATATATATATATTATATATACACATACATAGACATATGTATATATATATATATATATATATATATATATATATATATATATATATATATATATATATATATATATATATATATGAAAAGAGAAACAGCCACAGTAGAAAATGAAACTTTTCATTTTCATTTTCATTTTCTTTCATTTTCTACTGTGGCTGTTTCTCTTTTCATTTTTGTGTACACGTTACTGGGGTTTTTTGTTTGTGGTATATATTATATATATATTATATATTATTTATATATATATATATATATATATATATATAAAAAATATATATATACATATATATATTATATATAATATTATATATATATATATATATAATATATTATATATATATATATTATATTGTGTGGTGTGTGTGTGTGTGTGTGTGTGTGTAAGTACGTGTACGTGTATGTATGTATGTGTATATATTTTAATATATATTATTATATATATATATATTTTTATAATATATATTATTATTATATAATACATATATATTTATATGTATATATATATATATTATATATTATATTATATATATATAAATATATATACATATAAATATTATATATATATATATATATATATATATCATATTTTATATATATATATATATCATATATTATATATATATGCATATAGTTATATATATACATATAATAAATATATATTATATTAATAAATATATTAATATTATATTATAAAATATATATATATATATATATGCATGTAATATATATTATATATATATATATTTTATATTATATATTATATATATATTTTAAAATATATATATAGATATATTGAATGTATAACAAACACACAAACACACACACACACACACACAAAAACACACCACCCCACACACACACACACACACACACACACCACCACACACAATATATATATATTATTATATATTATATATTTTATATAATTTTATTATAATATATAAGATAGATGATAGATAGATAGATAATAGATAGATTTAGATAGTAGATAATGATAGATAGATGATGTAGAGGGTAGATAGATAGATAGTAATAGATAAGATATATGTTATTCCCTATTGTTTATATTTTAATAATTTAAAAAGTAGATAAAAGATAGGATAAAAGTAATAAAAGATATAATATAAAATATATTTGATTATATAATATAATATAAATTTTTTATATATATGCATACCAAACACCCACACCCACCCACACCAACACACACACCACCCCCAAAAACACACACACACACACCCACCACACAAAACCCCACAATATAATATTCATCATATATTTATATATATATTATAATATATATATATATATATATAAATACTATATTATATATGTGTATATATATAATATAATTATATATATATATTATATATTTTTATATATATATAATTAATATAATATATAATTAATGTAAATTTTTATTGGTGTGGGGTGTGGGGTTTTGTGTGTTGTGTTGTGGGTTGTGTGGTGGGTGTGTGTGTGTGGGGGGTGTGTGTGTGTTTTGTGTGTGTGGTTTGTGTATGCATTATAATTTTATCTAAAATAATTTATCTTATATATCTATATTTTATATATCTATTTTCTATCATCATCTTAACTACTATCTTCTCTTCTATCATCATCTATTATAATTATAAAACCAAAAATTTCTATATACTAATCTATCTACTATCTATCTTCTATCTATCTTCCATCTATCTCACTATCTCTTTTTCTTCTTCTATCTTCATCTATCTATCTATCTTCTATCTATTATATAATTATTATTAATATATATTATATATATAATATTATATATATATATATATAAAAATTTGTTGTGTGGGGGGGGGTGTTGGGTGTGTGTGTGTGTGGGGGGTGTGGGGTTTTGTTTTTTGTGTGTTTGTTTATACATTTAAAATATATTATATAATATATATATTATATATTAAAATATATATATATTATTATATAAAATATTTTTATATATATATAAAATTATTAAAAGGGATATATATATATTATATATATTATATAATATAATAATATATATATAAATTTTAATATATAAAATGTATTTATAAAACATATTGCATATATATAATATATATAAATTTTTTTTATATATATATATATATTTTTATTATAAAATTTACTTTTTTTTATATATTTTTATTTTTATTTTTTATTTTTTACACATATAGCATATATATATACATATATAATTCATTATTTATATATATATATATATTTAT
>NC_051386.1:6703469-6705969 GCF_015228065.2 Penaeus monodon | reverse complement strand
GGCGTTCATCTCTTTCTCTCACTAACTCTCTCTCTCTCTCTCTCTCTCTCTCTCTCTCTCTCTCTCTCTCTCTCTCTCTCTCTCTCTCTCTCTCTTTCTTTCTTTCTCTCTCTCTCTCTCTCTCTCTCTCTCTCTCTCTCTCTCTCTCTCTCCGGCTAGTACAGTGGTAACATGTCGGCCTCTCATCCGAGGGGTCGGCGGTTCGCGCCCCGCTCAGGCGCGAGAAGTTGCAACTGTCGCCTGGAGGTTACTGCTGTGGCTGGGCACCACGGCGGGTAAGGACTCGGTTCAGCCGAGTCAGCAGCAGCTGACACACGTGAGCAAAATCAAACAGACAGTATGTCACACCTAGAATATCCATTGTAACAAATGGAATCAAAACCAAACATTTAAACTTTAAAACTCTCTCTCTCTCTCTCTCTCTCTCTTCTCTCTCTCTCTCTCTCTCTCTCTCTCTCTCTTCTCTCTCTCTCTCCCTCTCTCTCTTTCTTTCTCTCACTACCTCTCTCTCTCCTCTCCTCTCTCCTCTTCCTCTTTCTCTCTTCTCCTCTCTCTCTCTTCTCTTCTCCCCTCCTCTCTCTCTCCCTCTCTTCTCCCTCCTCTCTCCTCTCTCACTCTCCCCATCCTCCAGCCATTCTGATCCTCTCTCGCGGGACGGAAACCACACTATATAACACGCCATACACGGGCAGCAAGCTTCCCCCTAGACTTCCAAACACTTCGCTAATATCTCCCGGAAGAAGGAGAAGACCCGAGACATCGTAGGGACATCGTTAAAGCACCTTCACGCGCGGGCGATGGAGGTCAGATGAAATGTGGGGTTATCAGCGAAGCGTGGCAAAGCATTCCTTTGTGTTGGAATGACAGTAAAGAAGTAAGCGTTAGATAGTTGATTGGCATTGTTCTCTCTCTCTGTTTGTTTCTGTCTCTGTTTTTATTTCTCTCTCCCTCTCTCTCTCCCACTCTCTCTCTCTCTCTCTCTCTCTCTCTCTCTTCTCTCTCTCTCTCTCTCTCTCTCTCTTTTTCTTTTTCTCCCAGTCTCTTTCTATAACCTTTACTGCTTATTTGGGATGGAATATATGAGCTGTATCCGGACCTTATATTCTAGGTTGAGGATTTTTCTGTCGAGGATTTCAATTTAGTGGAGAATTTAAAGAGGATTTCAATCTAGTGGATTCATAACGAGGATGTCCAATTTGATTCAGGGTTGTTCTGGAAATAAGCTGAAATAAATGGACTGAAAAATTAAATGTAGTTAAATGGTGGCGGGATGACGTTAAAAAGATAACCAACGAGAGGTGTCGCGAGTTTAGATTACCTTTATATCGACTCCAGCAAACATAAGATATTGAGGAGAATGAAACTGTAAATTTCTATCTGTTAGTCAGCTTTAAGTTCAAGAACGTTCTTGAGAGAATGAAAGTGTTGCTAAACTTTTGTACAAACTGTGTATTTACGATGTCATTTTGTGGGACATTGACTGTTTAATATGCATGCACGTTTGCTTATTCTGGTACATTTGTTTGCACGAGCAAAAATACTAATAGGTCTGTGTGTCTTGTATCGTACTCGTATTGTGTATCTTATTGTGTGTGATATATGTGTCTTATTGTGTATGTTATATGTGTCTTACTGTGTGTATCTTATTGTGTGTGTTATATATGTGTCTTCTTGTGTATGTCTTATGTGTGTGTTATATGTGTCTTCTTGTGAGTGACTTGTTGTGTGTGTTATGCGTATTTCTTATTGTGTGTTATATTTGTGTTTTATTGTGTGTCTTACGCGTGTGTTGTATTATATTGCTTACTGACAGGTCTGTGTGTCTTGTATTGTACGAGTGTTTATGTATTTGTTTAAAAGAACATGGTGCAAAAAGGAGGAATTGATAATGGAGGAGGAAGGTGAAAAAGGCGAAATGAAGAGAGATTATAAGAAAAAAAAGGATAATGAATTAACCGAGACGAAGGACAAGACAAAGGAACAACTAGAATTAAAAAGAAGGGCACAATAATAGAAAATCGAAGCAGATAGCTTACGAAGACAAAGAAACAATAAAAAAACAACAACAACCAAACAAAAACATAGAAATAATGATTTTAGCGAATCCAAAAACACATAAACTATTATCGACATTAAAAACTTTTTTTTTTACAAATGAACAATTTATCTCTCACTAACAAATCCATTTAAGATAAAGACCTAGCTCTCGAAAACCCCAGAACACAGTGTTGCACAGATGTTGCATAAGGAAACACCTCGTTTGGACAGGGACAGGTAATTGCAATATAAGTGTTTGTTTCCTTCCAACTGAGATGAGCGGGGAAAACGGGAGATTGATATGACATTAGGGCGTCTAGGATATTCATTTAGGATAACAGGGAAAGGGTAGGATAGACAGGACACGGCAGGGGGAAGCTCGACGTAGGATAGAAGAACGGGATAGTGTTTAGGATGAGTTTGAGCGGATAGGATAGGTGGGAAATTGTGGCTATGTTGACTG
>NC_051386.1:6688469-6693469 GCF_015228065.2 Penaeus monodon | reverse complement strand
CACACACACACACAAACACCACAAAACACACAACACACACCACACACAACACACACACACAACATATGTATATATAAAGAAGATAGAGATATAAATAATATATAATTATAAATAAAATATAATGAATAATATAATAAATAATATATAGTATATATATAATATAATATATAGATAGAAATAGAAAATATAATAATAGATATTAATAAAATAAATATCATAACAAGAAATAAGAGATATATATATAAAATAGATAGATATAGATAATATATAAAAATAATAAATATATCGCGCGCACACACACACACACACACACACACACACACACACAACACACACACACAAAACCACACACACCACAATATATAATATATATATATATAATATAAAATATAATATATAATAATTAAAAATAATATATATAAAATATATTAAATAATAAAATAAATATATATATATATATAAAATATTAATATATATAAAATATATATACACATATAATACACACAAATTTTCTATGGATAATATATTTGGGGTATTATATATATATATATAATGGAAAACACACACACACACACACACACACACACACACACAAAACACAAATTATATTATATAATATATATAATATTAATATAATAGATATAATATATAATATATATTTGATTTTAATAAATATAATATAAGTAGGTATTGGGGATATAATATATATATATATATTAAATAAATAATTTTAATAATAATTGAAATTAATAAGAAACAAAAATAATAATATTAATTTTAGATAATATATATAATATTATATATATATTTTATATATAATATATATAATATATTATATATATATATCTAATATAATATAATATATCTATAATAAATATATAATATATATATATATATATATAC
This sequence comes from Penaeus monodon, assembly GCF_015228065.2. Classification (NCBI taxonomy): domain Eukaryota; kingdom Metazoa; phylum Arthropoda; class Malacostraca; order Decapoda; family Penaeidae; genus Penaeus; species Penaeus monodon. The sequence continues at coordinate 6,692,566 of NC_051386.1, read as the reverse complement.
ACACAAAAAATATGTATGCACGTGTGTGTGTTTACGTGGGATCCCACATCAACACAAGCCAATGTTAATGACACTGCTCTTTCCAGTCTTCCTTTTCTTTCGCCAAAACGCAATTCCGGGGTCGTCCCAATCTCGTCCCTCGAGGCGCCGGGACCTGAGACTGCATTCCTCTCCGGCTCGAAGTTTTGCCCTTGCCAATAACTTCATGCGAAAATGACGTTACTTTCCACCTTTACTGACACAAAAAAAACGAGAGGCTGAGAGTTGTTTGAAAGGTAGAAGATATGTTGGTATCATCTCTTGTCTTCTCTATATTTACTAAGTTTTATCATTTCTACGTTTATTACCTCTTATCTCTTATTCCTAGTCATCATCTCTTATCTCTACATTTAGTAAGTCTTATCTCTTATCTCTTATTCTCATTTATCATCTCTTATCTCCTCTACGCTTATTACCTCTTGTGTATTTTCTGTTTGTTCTTCTCCTGCTAATTAATTTTGATTTTTTTTTTTCTGTTAACTCAGTAGGTCTTTTTATTTTTTTATATATACACGTGAGCCTTTTCTCAAACCTCCTATGCATCATTATTTTTTTTCTAAATACTTATATCTATGTTAAGAGTAAAAAAAAATCAGCAATATTTATATAGTGATTGTATTGCAACCTCGGATACATTATTAATGTTTTTTTCTTTTTTTTCTAAATACGTATATCTATGTTAAGTGAAAAAAAATAATATTCATCAATATTTATATAGTTGATTTTACTACAATATTCGTTTTAAAAAATGGTTTTACGGTCATAATATGAAGACTAACGAACGCCTAGCAAAATGGCTTAAACTTTATTCTTTTTTCCACAAGGCTTCACACCCCCGCCCCCCTTTGCTTCTACCCTCCGTGACCCACCGGTTGGGAACCTCTGGTCTAGGTTTTTGCACGTGTGTGTGTTTGTGTGTGTGGTGTGTGTGTGTGTGTGTGAATGTGTGTGTGTGTGTGTGTGTGTGTGTGTGTGTGTGTGTTGTGTGTGTGTGGTGTGTGTGGGTTTCTTCTGTGTGCGTGTGGTCTTCACATTTCACATCATATCCTTCGTCCTGAACATAAGCGTTCGCAAGCGACGTTGGGGGGCATTTCCCACGCCCAGCACGACAAAAGACCGAAGCGCCGGCCCCTAAAGCCCCGGGCAACAGGAGGCGCTTTCTCGGAGACACCGCAGCCGCCCGAGAGGTCATTACGAGAGATATCAAAGCGACGAGACGCGAGGCCGCTTTGAGGGCGGGCGTTGTGGGCGGCCGCCATCCAGGCTGCAAAATTTTAGGCTCTTTCCGTTTTCCCTCTTTTCTGTTATTTTATATTCCTTATTATGAAGGTTTTATTCTCCCTCTCTTTCTCCCCCTCATCCTTTTAAATGGGGTAAATAAGCTGTGTACGTCTGTGTGTGTGGAGTGATAGATGTGTGTATAAATGTATTAGTTTGTAGACAGGCTAATATGGATAAAAATATAGATATGGGGATAATAAAGATTTAATACAAAATTAACAGAATGATGTGAGAATTTCTACCCAGAAATACGCTTTCTTATATTCTTGGAAGAATAAGCGCACTTCGGTACTTTCAGACTCTACAAATGGACACCCGGGAATTTCTCTTTATTGGGATTCCTTTGGCTTATAAAAATTTTTTGCTTAATCGTTATTTGAAACAGGTTACAGATGCATTTCAAGAGCAAATACCATCAGTTACTCCCGATAGCTATAGCATGCTCCAGTCCTATGATTAGTGTTGCCTGCCTGAGGTGAAATTCAGGTCAAGGTAGGATTAGGTAGTTCCATTGCCTTTCGTCCAAAAGGGAAAGACAGGGGTACGTAGATTGGCATGCAAGAATCCCTTCATGTGTTACCAACGAAGTCAAACTTTGGGAAGCGGAGACTTAGGTATAATAATGTATGATTTTCAAAACAGAATGCATATTATTTGGAAAAAAAATATTACAGTGAAATTCACAGGATCCTGCCTTAATAAAGGGAATCTAAGACCAAACATGTCCACTCAGGAGTGCATGTTTGAAGCAGTGACAATGTCTAATAGAGCTCATGCAATGCAAACTCATTTTCTGCATCTCTTTCAACCCAGACATCAGCTGCTTTTCGCAACGACGGTGGTGCCAAGTGTACGATATTCAGCCCAAGCCATCGCCTACTTCCGCAAAAGCCCATTATCCCCCATCCCCTAAACGAAAGCTGTGCCATTCCTTTCGTCGTGCATCCAGCGTAACTTTCACACCAGCTTCTTCCTCGTCGATCAATATACAAGGGAAAACTCCCTCCACTATCTCAGCAAGAAAGGAATGGCAATTTGGATACCAAGAAGGAAATAATTACCTTTGGCTGACTGGCATTCAAGAGCTCTCAACAGATACATCGCTTTTGTCTGTTTTTCCTTCTTCATGCACCTCACGTGTCTCATGCAGACATACTAACTTAGAAACTAGAAGCCACACCAATTCCTTGTGCATTATAGATTAATCCATCTGCATGTTTATGTATAATTTGTGCAGCGTGTATTAGTATGACACTCTTAAACTTCGTAGAACCACATACAGAATACATGATTGCAATCGTAAACATGCAAAAAAAATGTTGAAAACTAGTAGCAGTAATATTGTCTTTGCTATATTTCTTGTCACTTTGCTATTCTTGTTTTTATCATTATGGTGTTGTTATCACTGATACCCTTATTACATGTTTTAACATCGTTATAACTATTATCACTGGTATTAAATTTTACTGATATTATCATATCATATTTGTTATGATCATCTTGTAATTACTAATATTTTTACTATCGTTAGTGCGTTATTATTATTGTTATTATCATCATGATTGTTATTATTATTATTATTATTATTATTATTATTATTATTATTATTATTATTATTAATTATCATCATCATCATCATCATCATTGTCAACATCATCATCATCATCATCATCATCATCATCATCATCATCATCATTCATCATTATCATTATCATCATCATGATCATCATTATTATTATAATTGTTATTATTATTGTTACTATTATTATCATTATTGTTATGATTATTATTATTATTAGTAGTAGTAGCAGTATTACTATTATTATTATTATTATTATCATTATTATCATTGTCATTATAATTATCATTATCATTGCTATTGTTATTGTTATTATTTTATTATTATTATTATTATTATTATTATTATCATCATCATCATCATCATCATCATCATCATCATCATCATCATCATCATCATCATCATTATTATTACCATCTTTATTATTGTTATTATCTTTATTAATATCATTATTTTCTCATCGTTATTGTTATTATTTTTTTATTATCATTCTGATCTTCATTATTATTATTATTAGTGTTATTATTATTATAATAATTATTATTATTATTACCATTGTTATTATCATTATTTATCGTTATCATTATTATTATTATTTATCGTTATCATCACCATCATTATCATGAATACCGCCATCATTATCATTATACCCAATAATTATTTACAAAATTATGAAATTATAATTTACTAAAATGATTTACTATTTACTAAATTCCACGCGCAGGGAAAACTGGGCAGGGGGAGGGGGGGGAAGATGCTGGTTGTCACCTTTTCTTTGTTGCTCACCTTGTTTATGGTGTATGAGATGACCCTCCGAGGCCTCGTAACCTTTGACCTGACGCCCCCCTGACCTTCGATTTCCCTGACCTACTCTTTGTTTTTTTTTTTCTTTCTTTCTTTCTTTTTTTGTCACTTCTGTCTTCGTGGGTTTTTTCCAGTTTGTTTCTCTCCACCCTTTTCAATTTCGTGTATTTATTTATTACTTTTATACATGAATGTATACTATTTTCTTTCTGTTTTCTTTATATCTCCATCTAGTTTCAAATTTTCTCCCGATTTTCTGCTTTCTTCTCTGACTCCTACCTTTCCTCCCCCCCCCCCGTCTCTCTCTCTTCTTCCCTCTCCCTTTCGCTCTCTCTCTCTTCCTCCTTCTCCCTTTTTTCTCTCTCCTCTCTCTCTCTCTCTCTCTCTCTCTCTC
>NC_051386.1:6655969-6663469 GCF_015228065.2 Penaeus monodon | reverse complement strand
TGTTGCACTATAGCCATCACAAACCACCATATCCGCAACATCAACTCTCCTTCCTTTTCTCACTCTAAGTTATTTTTAACCTGGCTCTTCATGTATCATTCCCATCAAAACATGAACAAATATGTTTACAGTTGTAGCATTTTTTTCCCTCAGAGAAGACTGGTTGAAGGTTAATTGTATCACGAGGGGCAAAAAATACGTACAATTAAAGGATGTTTACTCGCAAGAAGGAGTTGGATTTCTTACACTCATTGGTTTCAAATGCTACTACAAATTCAGCATTGATGGGTGCTTCCCCCCACCTGAAAAAAATAATAATGAAATCATGATAGTACTATGGCAGCAATAGTACAATTGATAATGGGAATGTTAATAATAGTAATAACGATAGTGGCTATAATAGCGTTAATCAATAAGGATAATAATGGTAATTATAATGATGATAATAATAGTAATAATAATAATGATGATAATGCTACTACTACTGATAATAGAAATAATAATGATGATGATAATGAAACTACTACTACTAATGATAATAATAAAAATAAAGATACTGCTACCACTACTACTACTACTACTACTACTACTACTACTACTAATAATAATAATAATAATAATAATAATAATAATAATAATAATAATAATAATAATAATAATAATAATGATAATAATGATACAAAAAATAATGATAACAATAATAACACCACTGACGATAATAGTAATTCTAATAACAAAATCATGATAACTGTAATGATAATGATAATAATGATAATAATGACAATAATTGTAAAATAATAATGATAACAATAACAATGATTATGATGATGATAATAACAAGAACAATAAAAACAGCAACAATAACAATAATGGTAACGATAACAACAATGATAATAATAGTGAAATAATAATAATAATAATAATAATAATAATAATAATAATAATAATAATAATAATAATAAAAATAATAATAATAAAACTAATAATAGTAACAAAAATAATAAAATTAAAAGTAACAAAAATGAGGATAGTAATGATAGTAATAATAATAATAAGGAAGAATGATAATAATACAGATAATGTACAATGTATATAAATAATAATATATAATAATATTAATATATAATAAATAATATAATAATTAATAATAATAATGATATAATAAACAACAATAAATAATAATAATAATAATAATAATAACAATAATAATAATAATAATAATAATAATAATAATAATACAAGTGATAATAATAACAATGACGGTAAAAGTAATGATAATGATGATATAAATAATAATATCAACAATAATAATAGTAATGATAATAGTCATTATTATTATCATTATTATTATTATTATAATTATTATTATTATTATTATTATTATTATTATTATTATTATTATTATTATTATTATTATTATTATTATTATTATTATTATTATATAAAAGCAATACTAATGATACTGATAATAATAATGATGATGATGATAATGATAATATTAATCTAAAAATAATAATAATAACAATAACCTTAACAATAACAATAATTTATACATCTGCGGTCGACGACCATAAGTACCAATCCTATTACAATAGCTACTTCCAGAAATACAGCTAATCCACGCATGATCCTTATAATTCATGGTACGTTGATCTTTACCACCAAACATTGTCTCACTCTCCTCACAATAAGGATTGACGCTGTTTTCTATTAACACCGACGGCTGCCAAGGAGTTATTCATGCAAGATAAATCACAGACAATGGACAGTCTTTGGTTACTATTCTCTCGTGCATTCTGTCTTTCCTCTCCCCTGGCTGTGGTATCTTGTGTTGAGACGAGGTTTTCGTTATGGACACAAAATGCTGGTGTTAGATATGTTTGTTGTTTTTGTAATGGTGATGATGGTGATGATGATCATGATATTACTATTGATGATGATAATGATAGTGATGGTAATGATAATAATGATAATGACAATAATAATGATAATAGTAATAATAATAATAATGATAATAATAATAATAATAATAATAATAATAATAATAATAATGGTAATGACAGAAATAATAAAAAGGATAATACAATAATGATGGTGATGATGATGAAAATGATGATGATAATTATAATGATGATAATAATATTGTTGATGATGATGATAATGATGATGATAATAATAGTTATAATAATAGTAATAATATTAGTAATAATGCTAATAAAAATAATAATAATAGTAATAATAATGATAATAATGATAATAACAATGATGATGATAATGATAGTACCAGTAGTGGTAATAATGATAATGATAAGAAAGAAGAAGGGTAATGAAGATATTAAAAACAAGGATGACAATAATAACAATGATATTATAATAACAATGAAAATAATAATAATAATAAATTTATAAATGATGATAACAAAAATGACGATAATGATAAAAACAATAAAATAACAATAATAATGATAATAATAATAATATGAATAACAACAATAATAACAATTACTGTAACAACAGCAATAATGATGATAATAATAACTATAATAATAATCACGACAAAGGTAATGATAATGGCAATGATAATATTAACGACAATAATGATAATAATAATAATGATGATGATAATAATAATAATAAAAAAAAAAAAAAAAAATAATAATAATAATAATAATAATAATAATAATATTAATAATAATGATAATAATAATAAGAAGAAGAGGAAGAAGAAGAACAATTATCATTATTATTATTATTATTATTATTATTATTATTATTATTATTATTATCATTATTATTTTTGTTATTATTATTATTATTATCATTATTATTATTATTATTATTATTATTATTACTATTATTATTATTATTATTATTGTTATCATTATCATTATTATTATCATTATTTCTATTATCATTATTTTTAACATTATCATGACTGTTTCTTTTATTATCATTATCTTTATTATCATCATCATCATCATCATCATTATCATCATCATTATCATTATCATTATTCAAAATTATCAATATTAATAATAATTATTCTTACTATTGTCAGTATCATTATCCATGTTCATATTATTCATTATTTCATTATTATATCATTATCCATATTCATATTATTCATTATTTCATTATTATCATTATTATTATCACTGTTATTATTATTGTTATCATTAATATAATTTTTAGTAGTAGGAATATCATCATCATTATAATTATTCTTATTCTTATTCTTATTCTTATTCTTATTCTTATTCTTATTCTTATTCTTATTATTATCATCATCATCATCATCATTATTATTATTATTATTGATATTATCAATATTATCCTTATAATTATTAATATTATCCTTATGATTATTATTAATGAAATTGTTATTATTATTGTTATTATTATTATTGTTGTTTTATTATTATTTCTATTATTATAATATTATTATTGTTATTATTATTACTATTATTATCATTGTTTTATTATTATTGTTGTTGTTGTTATCATTATCATTGTTATTATTATTTTTAGTATTATCATTACCATCCTCATGATCATCATCATCATTATCATTACTGCTGTTATGAATGTTAGTATTAGTATTACTACAGTATTAGTTGGTATTAGTATTATTATCAGTGTTAGTATTAGTATTAATATCACTATTATTCTTGCTATCATTATCACTATTATTCTTGTCATCATTATCACTATTATTCTTGTTATCTTTATCATTGTTATCATTATCATCATCATTATTGTTATCATTATCATTATCATTATTATTACTATAAAGAAAATAGCAATAAGAGTGAAATCGAAAAAAAAATCATGTAACTTTTGCAGGCGATACAGCCTATAAATTTTCCGTTCTCAAGTCTATAAATGTGGAAATTTATCTTCAGTCTTTCCAAACTCAGTTGTATATATTTCTTTCTGACTCTTGAATAAATTCGCAGAAAGAGTTCAGGGGAAACCGGGCACTGATTTGAATAAGATAATGGTCCAATGATTAATTTTCTTCGGATGGTGTTTTAGCATATCATAGGTAATTTTGTATTATCGCCGTTTCGTCTGGTATGACTTTAATAGTTTTTCTTTTCATGATTTAGGATATTATGACACAGAAAATACAATAATAATAATACAAGGCTGGCACAGTATCACTGATACATATGCAAATTTTTAATGATTATCATACAACTATATTGGTATCAACAACTGATTTTGAATAAATAAAAATCTACAGTATCCACCATATGAATCACAAAAAAAAAGAAAGGAAAAAAAAAATATCCGAAGTAAAAAGTGGTTCCAGAACTAAAATACCTGTATACCAACGTAACGTCCTTATGCCCCCGTATCAGCTGCATTATATAACCTACAGACTTATGAACGAATTTTAAGCTTGACGTTAAACTGGAATTCATGTAACAACTTTAAGCTTCGGGTTTAAGTCTAGGTATTTGCTTTTAGATTGAAGACTGTGCCTCCCCGCCCATCGGTCCTTGCATGTAAGTGATTCCAGGATTTGGCCGTCGGTCGAAAGTTTACAGTATCCTTCGAGATTATGGCGCGCTGTTCGTTTTGTCCCTTTAGCTGTTTGTCTGTTTGTTGTCTGTCTATCTGTTTATCTATCTATCTGTTTGTCTGTCTGTCTTAGGTATCTATCTGGATTTGGTCATCGTATGAGTGCTTCGGTGTCTCCCTTCAGTACTCATCTATCTGTCTATCCATCTGTCTATCAATCCATCCACCTATGTATTGGTCTATCTATCTATCTATCTATTACTAGTTTTTCTGTCATAATATCAACACGGTAGAGTGTTTTACCATTCATATATATATATATATATATATATATATATATATATATATATATATATAAATATATATATATATATATATATATATATATATATATATATATATATATATATATATATATATAATATATAAATATATATATATATATATATATATATATATATATATATATATATATATATATATATATATATGTATATATAAATATATGTATATGTGTGTGTGTGTGTGTGTGTGTGTGTGTGTGTGTGTGTGTGTGTGTGTGTGTGTGTGTGTGTGTGGTGTAAGTATGTATATATATATATATATATATATATATATATGTATATATATATATATATATATATATATATATATATATAATATATATATATATATATATAGGTCCATTTCAACCTCCCCCCCTTCCATCTCTCCAGTGGCCATTCCACATACTCACACACACAATTCACATTCTCACACACACACACACACACACACACACACACATACATATATTTTATATACATATATATATATATATATATATATATATATATATATATATATATTATATAAATATATATATATATATATATATATATATATATATATATATATATATATATATATATATATATATATATATATATATATATGGGTCCATTTCAACCCCCCCCCCCTTCCATCTCTCCAGTGGCCATTCCAGGGTATTTCACTTGGACAGATTCTGCACAGAAGTTCACCACAGTAGTCTCTGATCTGTTCACAATGCTCAGAAACCTGGTGGAGCCTGTATTTCTATGAGATTCCTTTAAGCATGATAAACTCAATGCAGTGCAGGAGTTCATTGCTTAATGCCTGAGGGAAAGTCAGAGTTCCATCTCGCTGGATGCATTCACATGGCTCAACTGAATAGCAGTAGGGTTTTGAGCAGTCCCTTGGTGTGCAGGGCTCGGACACTGCTGAGAAGGGGCATTGAATAGGTCATCAAGAATCTTGCTGAGAAGTTTGAAGGCTATTCTTTAGCAAATGACCTTCGCCTTGAGAAAACAGAACTCCAAACCCTCTTCGCAGATGACTGCAATCCACTCAGTGGATTGACGAATCATCTCACATCATGAGTATTTTGAGCAGCTGTACCAGATAGACCCTTCTGTAGTTAGTCTGGACGCAAATGGTGTTGCAATCCTTCTGCCGGACCCACTCATAAGCGAGGAAACTCCTACCCTACCCTTACTGAGGTTAGGGTGGCGATCTCTAAGCCGAAGGTTGGGAAAGTTGCGGGCATATATAATATCCCTGCTGAACTGCTAATGGCTGGGGGTAAACCAGCCATTAGCTTGCATACGGAGTTTGTATACTGCCTTGGATGCTGTCTTGTGGCAGTCTGGTTCCATTCCCACAGACCTGTTGAGGGACATGGTCATCCCTCTCTGGAAGGAGAGGGGTCACCGCTGGGACTTTAGCAACTAATGTGGCATTGCACTGCTCAGTATACCAGGCAAGGTTTTCATCCACATTCTTCTCCTGGCAGGTACACAATAGACTGCACCCTTGCACTTTGAGTCATTGTGGAACACCGTCGAGTGAGTTAGACTATGGACTGCTTCCAGCCTACATCAACCTTAAGAAGGCATTTAACTCGCTATGGGAGATGAGTCTCAGGGTATTTCCGACATAGATTATTAGGGGCACCGATTTCGATTTTGCTATCCTATCCAAGTGTCTGGAATCTGTGGTGGAGGCTCTTGAGGCAGTCGGCAATGAGGTGAAGATTTTGGACCAGACCAAGACCTGGGGGGCCTGTTAGGGAATTTCTTCAGTCAATCCATGCTTGTGGAGAGGATGTTGAAGTCACAGAGGCTTTACATACTTTGGTAGTGCTGTCTATGTCTCTGGGCTGTCAGACAAGGAAGTAGATGGACTGGTGTGGCACACCTATGCAGTAGGACCAAGCTACATGTCTTCAAAGCCTTGGTACTGCCAGTTTTTCTTTATGGAAGCAAAACCTGGACGCAATCCAGTTTCTTGGAGTCGTGTCTTGATGCCTATTGTAACAAGGCCATATGCTAGATCATGAAGTCCAACCGATGGCTACATTGTGAGACCAGCATGAAACGTGTTGCATGCGTAATCCGGGACCCAACTTGGACTATAAAGGCACCTAGCTCTTTCCCTGTGTATGACCTTGCCCATAAGGTTGTCTCTTTATTAGGTGGAGGAGGTCCGTGGGATGACCTAGGAAGTCGTGGCTCGGGCAGACCCGTCGCAAGGAGCTAGATATGGGCCTTGGGCATGCCTGGCGGCATACCATAAGGGACCCTCGTGGCTGGAAACGAAGGGTGGATGCGGCTGTGCATCCTCATCGGCGTTAACTCTATTGATTATGATGATTATATGTATATAAGGATTTGGCTGTTGTTCGAATATACCAATATCCCTCAGGATTATGGAGCGTTGTTTATTTATATATATATCTATATATTTGTATAAGTATGTGTGTGTACGCACACACACATATTTTTATCTATGCGTTTGTCTATATCGATTTAACTCTCTCTCTCTATCTTTTTCTCTTTCTGTATCGCCACGTAGTATATATGTATGTATATATGTATATATGCATGCATGTACCTATCTGTCTATCTATCCTTCTATTTATTTATCAATCTTCCGTCAGTTTGTGTTTCTGCC
>NC_051386.1:6633469-6640969 GCF_015228065.2 Penaeus monodon | reverse complement strand
GTGTCTGGACGTGGGCGCGCAGCCAGCGCGAGATGTGCTAGGTCTCCAGGTGGATCTGCTGGCTCGTCCTGGTTCTGGGGATGTGGCGCGGCAGGGCGGCTCCCTCCGACGGCGCCAGCACGCTCTCCAGCTGCTCCAGGGTCTTCTTGGCGACGTTGAGCACGTTGTTCTCGCCCCCGCCCAGCCCACTGCGCCCGCGGATGCCCTCGCGCCCGCGCACCCCGAACTCGGAGAAGCGCGGCTGGTTGATGGGCGGCAGAGGGACTACGTGGCCCTCCGAGGGCGCGCACGACGGGCCGCGCCCTCTGGCCCCCCGGATGTGGTCCCAGCCCTCGGAGCGCGTCGAGGAGTCCAGCAGGTCCGTCACGGTCTCGTCTTCGTCCTCGTCGTCGTCGTCGTCCTCGGGGCGCAGGTTCCGCGTGGGCGACACCGTCAGCGACCGCGGCTCGGAGGCGGACCGCGGGAACGACGAGAACGTGACGCGACGCGACGGCGCCACCGACCGCCCCTCGCTCTTCGTGCTGCCGACGGAGGCGCTGAGCGACACGTCCAGGAGGCGGCCGGGCAGGAGAGTGGGCAGCGACGGGCGCGCGGGCGTGGGTGGCCGATGGCCGGGGCGGTTTTCCGTGTCTTCTTGCACTAAGTGCTGGATGCTGCGGTTGAGAGATCTGGAGGAGGCGCTGAGGTCGATCTTGGGCATGGCCTGGCCTGAGGTGCTGGCCGAGCACGAGCCTCCCGAGGGCCCGGACACCGCGGTCTTCCTGCCGTTCCCGCCGCTCATCTTGGCGTCTGCGCTGTCGTCCGTCTGGTCCGGGGCGCTGCGCTCGCACTCCATCAGGGACTCCGTGTCGGCCTCATTACCTGCGGCGAAAGGGTCTGAGTGACACGAGTGAGTGAGAGCTCTGCCGGCCGCTGTCCCCGCGCGCTTGGCTGGGCATGCACGCGCCTAACTGAAGTCCCTAAGCTCATGCAGAGTCAATAGCGTTATGCGACTACGTACGTAAGCTAACAAAAAAAACAGCTGAATCTGAGTATTTATTATTATTATTACTATTATTATTATTATTATTATTATTATTATTATTATTATTATTATTATTATTATTATTATTATTATATTGTCATTTTATTATAATTATTATTATCATTATCATTATTATTATCACCATCATCATTATCATTATTATTATCATTATTATTACTATTATAGTATTGTTATTATTATCATTGCTGTTGTTGTTATTATTACTATTATTATTGTGATCATTATTGTTATTATCATTATTATCGTCATTATCTTTATTTCTATTATTATTATTATTATTATTATTATTATTATTACCGATATTATCATTATTAATGTTATCTTTAGTATCATTATCATTATCATTATCATTATCATCTTCGTTATTATGATCATCATTACCCGAAGGACTTACCCGATCCTGGACTTCCGGCCACAGTAAGTCCTATCATCAACTCCTCCAAGACCTGTTTCTCGAGTCTGTCGGGACCTGCGACTCGAAATGGCTCTGTCTTCCCCCTCTCTTCCTCCTTCTGGCTTTTCTTGGTTATTTCTCTGTTCCCTTCTACTTCAGTTTCCCATCCGACGATACTTCGGTCTCTGGCCCGCGCTGAGGTCGGGTCATAGCCTGTGGGGGAAGGGGATGGTGGGAGGGTAAGGGGGAGGGGAGGGGGTATCGGATCAGCTGTTGGGTTCATTCATTTATTTATTCATTCACCGATCTATCTTTGTTTACTTTTTTTGGGGGGTTGGCTTGTTTTTATCATTTAGTTATCTTTTTTTATTGTTATTAGTGTTGGTTATATGTTGTTTAAATAGCTGTTGTTGTTGGGTTAGCTAAGTGTAGCTTGTATTATGTTTGGTTACTGGTGCTGGTGTTCTTAAATTAACGCTGAGGTGGTTAGATAACTATTGTTGTCAATACGGTTACTGATATTTATCATTGATGGTATTCTTTCTCGTAATTCTTATACTCAGTCGAAATCAATATACCCCTAATTTTCACGCAAATTGTTGTCATATTGGCACCAGAAACCTCCCATCATCACAAAAACCTCCCATCATCACAAGAACCTCCCATCGTCACAAAAACTTCCCATCATCACAAGACCTTCCCATCACCACAGGACCCTCCCATTATCACAGGAACCTCCCATCACCACAAGACCCTCCCATCACCACAAGACCCTCCCATCACCACAAGACCCTCCCATCACCACAAGACCCTCCCATCACCACGAGACCCTCCCATCACCACGAGACCCACCCATCACCCAAGACCCTCCCTCACCACAAGACCCTCCCTCACCACAAGACCCTCCCATCACCACAAGACCCTCCCATCACCACAAGACCCTCCCATCACCACAAGACCCTCCCATCACCACAAGACCCTCCCTTCACCGCAAGACCCTCCCATCACCACAAGACCCTCCCATCACCACAAGACCCTCCCATCACCACAAGACCCTCCCATCACCACAAGACCCTCCCATCACCACAAGACCCTCCCATCACCACAAGACCCTCCCATCACCACAAGACCCTCCCATCACCACAAGACCCTCCCATCACCACAAGACCCTCCCATCACCACAAGACGCTCCCATCACCACAAGACCCTCCCATCACCACAAGACCCTCCCATCACCACAAGACCCTCCCATCACCACAAGACCCTCCCATCACCACAAGACCCTCCCATCACCGCAAGACCCTCCCATCACCACAAGACCCTCCCTTCACCCAAGACCCTCCCATCACCACAAGACCCTCCCATCACCACAAGACCCTCCCTTCACCGCAAGACCCTCCCATCACCGCAAGACCCTCCCTTCACCACAAGACCCTCCCTTCACCACCACCAGCGCCACCAGCTACTCACCTGTCTCAACTATCGCGTCGATCGACTTGGCCTTCGCGAGGGCGGCGTCCCTTCGCCTGCTAACGCCCCCCTCTCTTCGGGACAGGACAGCCTCGGAGGCGCTGGCGGGCTCCTCGTCCGCGTCCCAGCTGTCCCGAGAGACGAGCTTGCTGGTGAGCTTGAAGCTGCTGGAGAGCTTCCCGCTCCCCCGGCTCTTGGCGCTCTTCGCGAGGGCCGGCGGGGGCAGGGGGGCCGTGGGGTCGGGGGGCTCCGGGGTCGCTGCCTTTCGCGGCGGCGGCGGCGGCGGCCCTCGAGCGGCGGAAGGAGGACCTGCGGAGAGGGCGTCGAGGAGGAGGGTGAGAGACGGAGAGGGGAAGGAGGCGCAGGTGGAGAGGGAAGGGGAAGCAGACGGGGAGAGGAAGGGGGAGCAGACGGGGAGAGGAAGGGGGAGCAGACGGGGAGAGGAAGGGGGAGCAGACGGAGAAGGGAAGGAGGCGCAGACGGAGAGGGAAAGGGGAAGCAGACGGGAAGAGGAAGCAGGCGCAGACGGAGAAGGGAAGGAGGCGCAGACGGAGAGGGGAAGAAGGCGCAGACGGAGAGGGGGAGGGGGAGCAAACAGCGAGGCGAGGAATGGAATGTGCGACGCAGTGCTCGGTCGCTTTCAGTTATTTTCCTTTCTCGTGGAGGAATATCAATATTGCTTTCATGCGCATTCCATCTCGTTTAGCATTCTTTCCTTTACCATTGCATGCTTTACGATGCGCTTTAAGGGGAGTAATCACCACAGCTCACTTCCCAGGAACGAGCTTCAGGAATTTAATGAGGGTTGAATTGCCTTAAATTCTTCTCACTCCTTTCTCTTTCATTAGGCCCCTATCTCTCTCTTCTCTGGGAATTTGTTTGTCTATCTATCTGTCTGTTTATCTCTCTGCCCCTCTCTCTCTCTCTCTCTCTCTCTCTCTCTCTCTCTCTCTCTCTCTCTCTCTCTCTCTCTCTCTCTCTCTCTCTCTCTCTCTCTCTCTCTCTCTCTCTCTCTCTCTCTCTCTCTCTCTCTCTCTCTCTCTCTCTCTCTCTCTCTTTCTCTCTCTCTCTCTTTCTCTCTGCCTCTCTATCTATCCAGAAACCACTTTATATGGAATTCCTTATGGTGTTTACCTTCCCAAAAAGCTGGTACTTGCACAAACTGTAAGGTCATATTCACATTCAAGCATTCATCGTGCTATTTTTGGGTTATAAAGTGATTGTAAAAAGCTTCAAATATTCTTAAACAAACAAATAAACAGATAGAATTTACAATGTCACCCAAAAGGATTTTTTTAAACAGATCCATATATCTATCTATACAACAAAGTATATTCCTATTTATCGGTGAACATATATTTCGCATAAACACAGCAAACAGTTTAAATATATCCTAAAGAAACAAACACAAAGAGAGTCAACGAAATTCCATAAGAAATGGTTGATAATATACTGCATTAGATATGAAATTAATATACGAAGTTAAAGTTATCATTTCAATGATTTTCAGACTACCAAATACCAACACTGCTCTTCTGTGAAAGAAAATTTCCTCTTTAAAATTCGTTTTTTTTTATTGTTATACACTCTATTCTCTTCTTTGTCTATGGTTTTAATAATTTATCCGATGTAACAGTAAATCATAGCATCATATTTCAAGTAAAACAAAGACACATCTTTTTTAGGATGACAAGAACACCTAACTTATGGTACTTAAAATGACGATTACAGTGTTGATCTCATTAGTGTTGGTAATTAATTATCAAACTGTCAGCCACGTGTAGTTACATACTTACAAGAAGAAGCCCAATTTGCATCTAACACAAGGTCATCGTGTACCCAAGCCGAAATCAATTGAAAAATAAACACCCCGTTATGTTACGAGCATACCTGATACTACCCCTCTCGGGCGCCCAGTTTCCGAGCGATGCGATAACCCTAGTCCGTGGGGCCCGGGGCCGGCCTCGACTCGAGCGCGGATGGCCCTGTGGGATAAACGCCGCAAGGCCGGCCCGTGCGCGCGGGAAAGCGCTCGACCTCAGGACGCTCAGCGATGTCCTTGTGGCGTTTTGCTCCGAGGAGAGCTGTCGAGGACGGGACCTTGCGCTGACCTTAGGAATGGCTTAGGCCTTGAGCAGACTTGGACTTCGGGCGCTGACCTTAGGGAGATGGGCTTTAGGGCTCTTGAGGAGAGGGGACTTTGGGGCGCTGACCTTACCGGAGGGGGTGGACTTTGGGGCGTTGACCTTAAGGGAGTTGATCCTAGACCTAGACCTTAGGGCAGTGACCTTATTGCCGGTGGATGGAAAGTGGGACCTTTTTGCAGCATTGAGCATTGTTGGTCTGGTACTGTTTCCGGCGTGATTATCATTACACTGTTATTGTTAATGCAGTTAGCGTTATTCTTATTACAGCATTGCCTTTTGTGATGATAGGAATAGTCAAAATAACTGCAATACCAATAAAAATAATGATGATGATGATAAAGATTATAATGATAATGGCAGTGATAATAAATATAATGATAATAATGATAATAATGATACTAACAACAATGATAATAAAGACTGTCATTATTATCATTACCATCATTATTAATACCATTACAAAAATGATAGTGGCAAGACAATGAGAACCATCAAAAACTAAAAAAGCATCATTATTATCATCCATAATGATAATAATAACAATGATGATAGTAATAACAACGACAATAATAAAGATAAAACAACGACAACATTAATGATAATAATAATAATATAAGATATAATAATAGTAATGATTATACTGATAGCGAAAATAATAGATAATGATGATAATAATAATGATAATGATAATAATGATGATAACAATAATAACAATAATAGTTATAAGTAATAACAATACTACTGCTACTAACACTATTACTAGCTACTACTATTACAACTAATAATAATGATAATAATGAATATAATAATAATAATAATAATAATAATAATAATAATAATAATAATGATAACGATAATAATAATAATAATAATAATAATAATAATAATAATAATAATAATAATAATAATAATAATAATAATAATAATAATAATAATAATAATAAACAACAACAACAACACTAACAAATACCTAAATCAAGGAAGAAAGAATGAACTATATTGTGATACCAAGAAATTTGTCTCTTAACCCCGGGTTCTCCGAAACGCAATTGCTTCAACTTTTCGTGGATTCGAGCCGTTATGAACTCTTTCGTAATCCACATCCCAGTCTTGTGTGGACTTATTCGGAGTCAGGTCAGTTTTGGTCAGTTTTGGCTTTCGTGACTGGGGATTGGTTTATAGGATTAGGGGTGAATCTGACTTTATAGAATCTACGTGTGAAAAGAAGGTCGTTTACTCTTGTGGATGACCAGTAAATGTTTTTTCTGTGTTCATGTTAATGCTTCGCTCTTTATCTCGCTCTCCTTTTCTCTTATCTTTTTTTTCTCCTTTCATATCACACATTCACCCAAACACATATATATATGGATGGTAAAATACTCCAACATGTTGATACTATGGTAGAAAAAGCAACAATACACAGTTATTGATTTATTTTCTTATTTTCAATACACACACACGCATACGCACACACACGCACGCGCACACACACACACACACACACACACACACACACACACACACACACACACACACACACACACATACATACACATACACATACACACACACACACACACACACACACATATATATATATATATATATATATATATATATATATATATATATATATATATATATATATATATATATATATACATGTGTGTGCGTGTTTCTTTGTGCGTCTACTTGAAATTCTTGCAATAAGAAGCCTTACTGAAAGTGAAATCAGACTTTTTTCACCTTAACCGTTGTGCAGCGGAAACGAAGACAGATGTCGTGGCCTGGCATGTGCTGTCAGCCTGCCTCCTGCATAACGATTGATGTCTGGCGTATATGGAATAATCTTGCAAATGGAGGTGTAAAGCAGAATTTCCCGGCTGTTGCTATGCGTATTTGTATGTACGTTAACGCGACAATTTTTCACTGTTCTATGGATGTCTAAAAAAAAAACATCTTCAACCAGCTCACCTTTATATATATATGAATGATAATTTACGACGACAAATGGAGAATGACAAAGTTTACCCTAAGAAAAGTTACTAAACACCAAAGAAAACTCACGAGTGAACGAGAGAAACTATTGTTTGTTTGCATAATCCGTTGAGGTCGTTCACCCATGGCCTTCCATGACCACTGGACATTGTGAGAGCATTAAAACTATAAAGAAAATGGGCCTTAAACTCGGGAGGAGAAAGTTTGATGACTGCATTTTCAATGAAGGGGGGCTGGTAATCTTCATTTATATAAGGTGAGATCTTGTGTTTTGAAGCAGAAAGGAAACCTGTTTGTTATATGTTCGTATTTCCACCAACCTACAATTTTGCGATTCATAATAACCCACGTATTTTTTTATGTTCTTATTTGTGCCACCTACATTTTTTCTCTTCATATCTGAACCATGATATAGTCAATATAAAGAATAAATCTTAGGATCCATA
>NC_051386.1:6615969-6618469 GCF_015228065.2 Penaeus monodon | reverse complement strand
GAGAGAGAGAGAGAGAGAGAGAGAGAGAAAGCGAAGCCAATGCAGTAACTTTCACTTTCAAGACCCACGTGACCATATCTGAAGCACTAGAAGAAGAAAAAAAAGAAAAAGAAAAAGAAAGAGAAGAAAAAATTAAGAGGCCTGAATAAAGCGTGACTCAAATATTCTGGAACGCCCCCCCCCCTTTCCCCCTTCCCCCCCTCCCCGTCTTGCTTGACACGTGACATATAAATCACAAGACAGGAAAGAGTTCTCCCTGGCCTTTAATGCTTCCGAACTGACGAGAATATTTTCGTGTCTCGTCACGCATACTCTTAGGGGGAAAAAAGTTTATTAGGGCATATAAAAATCAAATCAAGTAGGCGGATTAGCTGTCTACTTAACGCTATTTTTTTTTTCTGGGGTGGGGGTTTCATGTGATATAATGGTAGAATTCACTCTTGTGTTTCGAAAAAGATTTATTCTCTGTTGCTCTGTGCTGAGAATTATTCCTACTTCCTCTGGTATTTCTGGAATAAAAAGAAAAAAAAAGCAAAAGCTTAAACCTAGGCTTATATCCTTGACGTGATATAATTTTATAATGATTTCCACTACCAACTAACCGTTTACAGGGAAGAGCAACGGATATATCTAGTATCGAAAATGAATGAAAAATTATAAAAGCGATGTGTATCTACGAAGTCGATTTCTCAAATAACTGCACTTCACCCGGAAAAAATGAAACAATTTGGTGATTATGACTGACTGTTGCTTTCTATCAATTGATAGACAAGAGGTCAATTAAGAAACAAATTCAAAACGACAAAATCTATAGCCAGTCGCCGAGAAGTAATTATTAGGAATTCCTCTTCAAAATTCAAAATCAGTCACAAGATTAGCCTCAATGAGTGAAGGGTTTTCCCACAAGTCCTGGAAATTTACCAAAAACTTTAATCGTGATCATTCTGCAAGCATCGCAGTATTTTGCAGCAGTCTATTAGTTGCAAAAGACTGCAAGCTCTACTGCACCTGTCGAGTAGAAGAATCAAGTCTGTAATGTAACTCTTAGAATCGAGGCGGGAGGAAAGACCAAGAATAGGCCTATAATTAAATATATTTAAGGTTCCTGGGCCCTATCTTGCCTAATATACCACTTCTAGAAGGTTCGTTTTTTTTCCCTAGAGGAGGAATGGAGGGCTAATTCGAATCCGTCGAAGAAGCGACGGAATCGAACATCAAAAAACAAAACCAACGCAAGAAAAATTATCGAACGAAAAGTGTGATTGTGCTTTGTTTTATTTATCTGTCCATTAATTTATCTTATTTTAAGATTTATCCCTTTCTTACATGCCGAGTGTTCGGTACTTTATTTTATCATTAATGTGGATGATACTTCTACTGGTATTGTTGCTTCAGATGCTTCATGGTTGATATGATTTTTATTACGAGTATTGCCTTTGGTATTGTTGATGATCGTAATAGTGGTATTACTATTCTTCTCGTGACTTTTGTCGCTATTATCATTATTATTGTTATTATTATTATCATCATAATTACTATTATTATATTGCAAATAATATTAGCTTTGATGTTATCGCTATTACTGTTGTTATCATTATTACTATTGTCATTATCAGTATCATTAATACTGTCTTCACTGCCATTTTCATTATCCTTATTATGGTTATTATAATTGTTATCATTATCATTATCGCCATCATTATTATCAGTTCTGTTATTTTTCTCATTGCTATTATTATAATTTTGTTAGTCTAATTATTTTCATGCGTTCGTGTATAGATAGATAGATACTTGATACCTATTACATAAACCTCTTCATTCGCAGATATCCTGAACACAGATGAGGTTTGTACAACAACCTATGCTTGCAAATAGTTTACAGACCGTTTTGAGCTGTTTACAATAATTTCAGACGCAAAGTTTTCTGACAGTCCGCAAATACTGTGTTTAGCCTTGATAATGATTATGATGCGTATCACAATTAACATTAATGAATAGAAAAATGAAGAAAAAAATATATATTACACGTTATTTTTATGGCTCTCTTAATTCAACCCAATTTCTAAAGTCTGTAGAGAAAACAGAAATATCCAGGTACCTGTATGTCGTACAGAAATAGCGATCCCATTAAAATAGAGTGATTGACATTGCATGCCGGAAAAGGCCACGAAAAGGCCGTAGACTTGGGCTCAAGGCGAGATGCATTTCTCGAATGAATAGAGAATTGTGTGTTGGGTTTTCGTAAGGCAGGAGATGAAGGGGAGTGTGATGAACTAATATTTAGGATCTAAAGTGATAATGGTGATGATGGTGTTAATGATCATAATAACTATGGGGATGGTAAGGAAAAAGATCTCAAGTAATATTAGTAACGAGAATGAAAAAAATATATATATTCATAAACAAAAATATATATATAAATGATATAAGTAATAATGATGATAAGAAAAAAAGAATAATACAATAATAAAGAAAGAAAAAAACGACAAGATATGGGTTT
>NC_051386.1:6605969-6610969 GCF_015228065.2 Penaeus monodon | reverse complement strand
TAACTATTAGTCTTTTCCATACATCAAATCAAAATGTTTTCCGGGCAATTAATTGGTCTCACATTGCAGATTCACCTTCTATTGCAATTAAGCCGAGTTCCTGGTGTTCCTCTTCGGATGGTCATCCTTTTCATGCTGTTTAATGCGTGCGTAACGATCACCTGCACGAACATATACAGTGTCAGTAATGTTCGGTTAGGGTATATTCAATACGGGACCATGTACTATCTATTATGAACAATGCGCTATTGTTTAAACTATATAGCCATCGACCCTTGCAGACCGCTCGATCACATTTCAAGCGCAGAGTTACAGTATGTACTGCACAATAACTACGAGCGCTGGACGCAAGGTGGCGCAAAACTTGCATAGGTTTTACATCACACTTTTTGCTATGCTCACTCTTGCAAATTACGTAATTTGTCATGACGGTAGAAGAAAGAAAGCCCAGACTTTTGTTTCGCACGCACACACAAACTTATACACACACGCGCGCCCACGTGCACTTCGCGAACGATCGCGTGTCACACTGCCCTGCTAACTACATTATTAGCACCAACCTTCTGATACAATATGCATGCTGGGAAGTAGAGTAAAACAATCAAAATGATGAAGCACCTTCATGCGAGACCTTTAAGGCACGGTAGAGCGTAACCATAACCGACTCTTACAGCCACGAAAACGAAAAAATAATCCAACGAATAAGGCCTTCGATGACCTTGAAATCCGGAACAGCTGGCGAACGTTCGTAGCGCCATTTCGTGTCACGGTCCTCGCACTCGAAACCAGCAGTCGTGATTTTTATATAACAGTAAGTCGTCCGTAAAGCTAATTGCGAATATGCCAGAGCGTGTAATTTCGTCCTCACTCTCAAGGGTGTGCGAGTCGCTCGAACTTGCTGGTCATGCGGACAGACACTCTCAGTACTTTATGTAGTTACTGTGTCTATGAAGGAAAAAACGTGACTTCAGAAACTTTTGTCGAGTGCTGGAAGATTCAAAGAAAGAGATTAGGAAAGGAAATTTTAAAATGTATCTCATAACTATACACGCGCAATTCTTTATGGATTGATTTGTATCTGGACAAACAAGTGTTAAACTTATTTTCCTCGTTTTATTAATATTACTATCATTATTACATTATCAATTATTATCATTATCATTATCACCATTATTATCAATAATATTATTATTGTTATTGTCATCATTATTATTATCATTATTGTTATCATTATCATCATCATCATCATCATCATTATCAATGCCATTATCATTATTATTACTACAATTATTTTTATTACCATTATCATTATCATTATTATCATAATTATCATTATGATTATTATTGTCATCATTATTGTTATTGCCATCATCATTATCATTATCATTATCATATTTGATTATTATCATTTTGTTATAATTATTACCACTGTTGTTACCAGTGGTGTTATCGTTATGATGAATATCATTAGCACTATAATGATAGTTTATTTATTGTTGTTATTGTTCTTATTAATATTTCAGTACCATTAACATCATTATCATTTTTATTTTCATAACTTCTAATTTACGGATCAAAAGGAGTAACGTTGTTATTTGTATTTTTATCATTAAAAGTTATCGTCATTCGTCACAATTACTATCACCATTAATCAATACATTCATATTATAAATTGTAATAAGATAGCTAATACCGATAGTCGCATTTGCAATATAGAAACAGGTAGATAAATTGAGACTATAAATGAACAAGATTCTATGCTTTCGTCCTGGATGGAATCCGTGACTAATGAACAGGTAAATGGTTCTGTAGTGAAGGCAGTGCACACACACAAACCTGGTGAATCTATCATAGCATGACATAGTTGTGACGAGGACCTTGAGGGGTGGAAGTACCTTTTTATTCTGTTTCTTGTTGATCTTTTAACCAGTACCTTTGTTGTGTACATTTCATATTGCATCCAATCGCTCTCATAAAAAATACTGAGCTCTCTTATATCCACTCTTGTAATATATGAAATGTGATAACAGGTAAGGAGGTGATTCTATGTTTATAAATACATGTACCCTTGTGATATCCAAAATATTTGTTGAATAATTAATAATCTCATTAAATGATAAACGGCTGCATCAAAACAAAAGAGCAAGACCCGAAAGATATAAACAACTGAAAACTGAATAACTGATACATAATGAAGAAAAAGATATCGTTAACACAAACACAGGTCCTGGTTTACTAAATCCATTCTAATTATTCTTGAAGGGTTATCAGACGACTCAGAAATCTGTTACACGAGAATACACACTCAATTGCTTAGAGTACATGCTATTAGCTAATGGATACTTACCTAATGTATACCAAAACCTAATCCCTTATTCAAGACTGAGCTTATGTGTGTGTGTGTGTGTGTGTTTGTGTGTGTGTATGTATGTGTGTGTGTGTGTGTGTGTGTTGGTGTGCGTTTCTATGATGTGTTTATGTATATGTAGTATATCCCTTCATGTCTCCCTGAATATAGATATGATAATTAGACTCTCTCTCTCACTCTCTCTCTCTCTCTCTCTCTCTCTCTTCTCTCTCTCTCTCTCTCTCTCTCTCTCTGTCTCTCTCTCTCTCTCTCTCTCGCTCTCTCTCTCTCTCTCTCACTGCGTGTGTGTGTGTGTGTGTGTGTCTGTCTGTCTGTCTATATCTCTACCTATCTATTTATTTCTCTATCTATCTGTTTATCTGTTTATCTACTTATCTATCCATCTATCTATCTCTGTCTCTGTATCTTTATCTCTATCTTTCTATTTATTTATCTATGAATCTATGTACGTATCTGTCTGTTAATCCTTTACGCTCTCATTTTCTTGGAAGGTTATTATAACAAGCGAGAAAGAAATTACGAGTGATATCTAGATTAACAACATAACAATTATAACTACAATATCAGTCAAGTTAATAACTCTCATTGCCTTATCTCTCCTTGGCTACAGAACATGTTGAATAAAGTCCCTTGTCATCCTTCCTGATATGAAGTTGAGATGTGAAGTTATTGCAGGTCGTTTATTTGTTTTATAAATTAAAAAGGTAAACTCACTGAAGACAAAACGATGATTAAATAATCTCAACAATAACGTAATGGAAACTAAATAAACGAACAGCTGAAAGAAAAAAAATCTGATATCCCTATAGACAGAAACAAAATCAACTTTAATCTCCCTATTACAAGCAGCGCCCGTCGAGGGCTACTGACCCCTCGTTGCTTACTTTACCACCTGTGAAAGAGAAACCCCAAAAGACCAGCTCGACACGGAAGGCGGAGACCTCTCACACGCACCAGCTTAGAGCCTGCTGGAAGACCTACTTGCACCACCTTTTCTGGCTGTTCTCAGTGACCTTCAGCGAATGCGGGGTTCGTTGTCAGAGAAGTGAATTATTGAAGTCTGTTGGCGATTGAGTTCTGGCCTGTTCCGAATTAGAGATGAGAATGGGTAGGAAGGGAAGTAAGGACGATAATGCACGTTGAAGGTGATGAGTGAGCTGAAATAATTGTGAGAGAAAACGGAGAACAGAGGATGATTTGGTGACACGAGGAGAATAGAAGCTACCTCATTAGCCTTCTCATTGTCACACCTTACTTAATAGTACCGGAATATTCCTTCAAAGAGAATCAATAATTCAAGAAATAAATACATACATAAAATCCAAATATCACCAAAATAGTTACAAATGCAAAGCCCGTCGATAGAATAAAACCAGCCATTGATCGACACATTGAGAAATTATTTACACACAAGAATTCCTTTGTCGCCGAATGACTAACTTGGTACACGCAGAGGTACATCTGGCTGGTAACTATGGTACTTGTTTGCGGCGCATCGAACCGGTATATAACTGTCAAAAGTAGTACTTATGGTGACTTAAGGAATTGTTTTTAAGGACAGAAAATATGGTGCTCGTTGGACCAAAGATCATATATAGACTAACTTGTTCCTGCGAGGTAATGTGCGCGATAGGGTATTTACGTTACCATGTGGCAATGTGTCCCTGTTTATGTTAACATGTTTCTCTGTAGTTCCATGTGTATATGTATGAGTGGGTGCTCAAGGTAGTATACAAGTACATATTGTGAGCGTGTATGTATGTGACTATATGTGTGTGTGCGTGTGTGTTTGTGTCTTTGTGCGTGCACACACACACACACATATATCCGTGCATATCTATCTATCTATCTATCTGTATATATATATATATATATATATATATATATATATATATATATATATATATATATATATATATATATATATATATGTATGTATATATATGTATATATATATATATTTATATATATACATATATATATATATATATATATATATATATATATATATATATACACACACACACACACACACGCATCCACGGTCTAGCTTAGATTTTCGTTTTCATTTTTCCAAGCCGCTTCCCGAATAATGAGTGGGTGAAAATCGCCTGTGTATATATATGTATATATACCTATACCTATATATATATGTGTGTGCGTGTGCGTGTGTGTGTGTGTGTGTGTGTGTGTGTGTGTGTGTGTGTGTGTGTGTGTGTGTCTATATGAGTGTGTCTATGATGTATGCGTATGTGTGTGCGTCTATAAATATATGTGTGTATGTGGGTTCATAGTATGTGTGTGTTACGGTACGTATAAATTTATAACATTACATTCTTATAACATTCTAACATCGCTCTTATCCGCATACTCCATCTAAGATCCAGACCCGGTCAGCTGAGCATAAAATATTTAGAGGGTCACTTATCACCAAGGTCGTCGTCACAGTGCCATGGAGTGCCTTCATTGTGATACGTGTTACTCGGCTATGCGTGATCTATATATCCGACGGACAAACGGTTGTACTCAAAAACGTCAGTCATGCTGTATTTTCACCTCCGCTATAATTGTTAAATGTGGCGTGTCGTTACCGTAGACTTTTTGGAGAGGCGATTAGTTTTCATCACATTTT
>NC_051386.1:6590969-6593469 GCF_015228065.2 Penaeus monodon | reverse complement strand
TCTACCAGTCATATGATACAAAAGATAGAATAGTTATTATTGCAATTAGATATGCAAAAATCCCTCCGAACTATTTCATACCAATTATATCATAGGGCAAAGTTAGACCCGTTGAAGAAATCGAAGTATAAAACCTGCAGCTCTTTGGTTCAGTCGCTCTCTGAAGCCTCGAGGAAGGCCCGAATCACATGACCTATTCGTGGCCTAGTTACATTTGGTGCGACGTTTTCCTTATTCATAACAAATCAGTCCTCGACTTTTCCAACTTTAGATATTCTCTCTGAACGCCTCGAATGTTGCCTTAGAGTTAATCTATATGAAATTACGATGCCTCTGAAGTGTTAAAGACGTCAACCGTTTGTTTGCATAAATCGAAATAACTATCAGTGAGAATCGACCTGAAGTGGTATTGGATTTTACAAGACATGCATGTAATATGAACACCGAAGGGAGCACTAATCCGAAATTATTTGAATACATATGGGAAAAACTTGGATAGGAGGTAATTACAATCACGTGTATTCACCGAAAGAGATACATACTATACATATATACAAAAATATACATATACATAACATACACACACTACATACACACCACACAACACACGCCCGGCATGTGTAGTGTATAATATCAAATATTATATTTATATATATATATAAGAATAAATAAATACATCTATACACACAGTAATAACCACACAACACACATCCACCCACCACACAAACACACAACACACACACACACACACAAACACACCACAAACACACACACACACATACATCACACACACACACACACACACACACACACCACACCACACCCCTCGGGTAGTACAGTGGTACGTGTGCTCTCATCAGGTCGGCGTTCCCCCACCAGGCGCGAGAAGTTTCAACTGTCGCCTGAGGTTACTAGCTTGCTGGGCACACGGGGGCAAGGACTCGGTTTCGCCGAGTCACAGCAGCTGCACATGAGCAAAATCAGCAGACAATATGTCACACCAATATATATCATTGTATCAATGAATCCAAACCAACATTTAACTTTAAACACACACACATACAACACACACACACACACACACACACACACACACACACACACACACACACACACACACACACACACACACACACACACACACACACACACATGCTGAGAATGTCACGTGCGTGTGTATGTGTGTGTGTGTGTGTGTGTGTGTGTGTGTGTCTGTGTGTGTAGGCGTGGATATGTGTGTCTATGTGTTTGTGTTTATATATAAGTTCCGGAGCAAAGAACCGTGCATTTAAAAGGAAAAAGCAAACCATGCTAACATAAATCTCAGGGGAAAATACAAGTTTTCACTACATCCGACAACAACCCATGTACCCAAAGTGTGGAAATCTAACGTAGCCATAAACATGTATTTTACTCTACGCCTTACTTTCACCATAGCGGCAGATATGAGTCGATTTTTTCTATATAGCTCGTTTTTTCCATAGTTGATCACAGATTAACACGGTCTGTTATCTATTAATTATTTACCATCCATAGTTGATATTCAGTATTCCTACCAACAGAAAAAACAACAAAAGGGTATCACAAAAAAAAAATCCGGAAGAAACATTCCTATTTTTTGGATCCATTTTAGTCGAATTCGTGTCTGGTCGCCTGTATGGCTGCCAATACCTTGCCTCTCTCTCCTCTTCTTTTCGGCTCATTACCAGCGCCTTATGAGCGTGCTTCGAGAAGTGTTTACCGCGTGGTAATTAATGAGGGGCTGCAATCATTAATTACTGCTAAATTTGGGAACATTATTCTGATCGTTTCTTGAAAGGTTTTGGCCTAATCGGTGCGTAACTTTTCAGGTGTAATTAGCCTCGAGAAGTTTAGCC
Organism: Penaeus monodon; assembly: GCF_015228065.2. Lineage (NCBI taxonomy): Eukaryota > Metazoa > Arthropoda > Malacostraca > Decapoda > Penaeidae > Penaeus > Penaeus monodon. The sequence goes on along the minus strand of NC_051386.1, from coordinate 6,591,592 downwards.
TCACTTTTGTTTTTCAGATTATCTTTATATCTTATATCTTCGAGTTATATTCCCTGGAGTAAATTTCTTTTTTCTATTTTTTTTTTTTTCTATCCGTTTCCTGTTTTACTTCCCTTCGTTCGCTTTTTTTCATAATCATTGTGTATTTTCATTTCTCGTTTTTTCGTTGCCTACTTTTTCGTTTTCTTATTCGCTGATGTATAATTATCATCTGTGTAATTTTTCTCATTTCGTCTTTGTGGCTCTGCGTTGCGTTTGTTCCGGTGTTATTAAAGTAATTTATGATGATTATACTCTTTCTGTTGTGTTCCTATTGGATATAATGCGCCCTACGGTTACGCCACTTCGTTTCTTGGTAATATTATGTTTGGACAATAAGAGGATGTAAATTGTAATAATTCATTTCTTTGTTTTGGAATCTATTTATGAGGATATGTAGGTTGTATGAGACTGGTTTTCTAATCTTTTATATAATTAATTTTATCCGTTTAAGTCATTTTACATATTTAGCAATTTACGATGCAATGGTTCGATATGATGGTAGAGATTCCCAAACACTATAATCTTTTGTGAAAACATGTATATATTTCTCACTTACTTAAAACTTTTTGTAATTCTACAAT
>NC_051386.1:6557931-6560431 GCF_015228065.2 Penaeus monodon | reverse complement strand
GTGTGTGTGTGTGTGTGTGTGTGTGTGTGTGTGTGTGTGTGTGTGTGTGTGTGTGTGTGTGTGTGTGTGTTAAATATATATGTATACATATATGTACGTATTTAAGAATGAATGTATGCAATGTTTCTTGAGCATTTTGTCTTCATTACTATGACTAGTCATTTCAAACTAATTTTATATCACTAATTACAGCATTATTTTGCAATGTATAAAACTATAAATATCACATATACATTACCTACAGTAGCTAACATCTGTAATCTAAAAAATAAATACAAAATGGTACTGTTCATGTATGGAACAGCATAAATGCATTGTTAACATTTTTATCAAAGTATGAAACCTAAAAATATTTGAGCTCCGTTTTCATGGGAAACAGAAAACCTAATGCATAAAAATTCTTAATAATGTAAGAATGACCTATTATAACCCTGACATAAAATTCATTGAAGCGTGTTAATGCTTACGATGATATTGTGATACAATGATATGTGAAACCTATTCTACCTTACAACAATCAACGATTTCGCGTTGGTCTCGCTCTTAATGCTACCATGGCAGCAATTATGACAGCGAGAACAACCATGAGTATGATGTCCCAGGCGGGCATGGAAGTGTTCACAATGAAGCTGTGCCCCCCCTGGTCTCTGAGGGACGGAAGAGACCAGTCCACAGCGTAAAGATCGAGACCAAAGGTAGCGTTCAAGCGGAGAAAAAGGTCCAGTCTTAGGAGAGCGAGTGATATCGGTACGTAAGCATCTTCACTAAGTTTCGCTGCCCCTTCGTACATTTCCCGTGCTTTTGTCACGTTCTGCACGACTCCCTCGCCCCATTCCACCATCTGAGCTGCGTTGAACTGTCCATGGGCACTTCCTAGCATCGAAGCATTATTGTAGTACATGAATGCCAGTGTAAGGTCCTGAGGAACACCTTTGCCGTAGTAGTGAAGGTCACCCAAGCGGACGTAACCTGTAGCGGTCCCAGTTTCAGCCGCCTTCTGCCACACCTTCACTGCCTGATGATGGAGAGCCTCTTCAGTATTGTAAATTCCATCGTTTCCCGAGTCCAGCAATCGGCCCGCGTTTACGTGAGCTGAAGGATAACCTAAATCAGACATCAATAGGTATTTCATTAACGCTGTTCCTACGTGACCATTAACATAGTCATCGTATGCTGATTCTAGAAGGTAGTGCCAGTCCCCCGACAGTGCCACTTCGCGGTACATAGACACAGCAGAATGGCAGAGTGCCTGTGCGAAAACAGCCGTGTTATCTGCATTTGTAGCGACCCGATGCAGCTCTTGCCAGTACCTCTCGGCGACGCGGAAGGCCGACGGAACATGTCCAACGGACGCAGACATATGCCACAAAGCTATGGCTTCGTCGGACTTCCCGCTGTTATCCTCCTCTTCATACAGCTTCCCTAGGAGATAGAATGCTTCCGCAATGCCGTACATAACTCCCTGTGTGAGATGTATTTTCGCCTTCGCCAAATTCTTGGGCACACCTCTGAAACCATTGAGATAGAGCAGACCGAGGTAGGCGTGGGCCGACTGTTCCCCGAAATCGAGAGCTGTCTGCAGGAGGCCGAGAACGTCCTCCTCGATGTCGGGAATGTCGTGTCGAAGTAGAATGGACGACAGCATCACCATGGCCGAGGTGCTGTTTTCCTTGACAGCCTGTCGTAAATACCCAACCGCCCCGCGCACGTCCCGCGGGAGGCCGGGCATTCCTCGGTACAGGAAAACCGCGGTCTTGAGAGCAGCGTCAGCGTCTCCGTGCTGAGCCATGAGCTCCACAAAGTGGAACTCGTCCAGGGTCATCCGCCCCGCCTCTGCGAACTGGTCGTCCTCTGGCCACACGTATCGCGGAGAGTCCTGCAGCATCATTTCCTCGGGGACGGCGGGGATAACAGTAAGGGCGGCTCTCCTAAAATACTGCAGGGCGGCATCACAGTCGCCCACCTTTAGGTAGTGCCAGCCTGCAAGGATTTGTGCGATGGGGTCGTTGCTCATTGCCGCTAGGATGTAGTGCGACAGGGCCTGGCTCTGGCGCTTCTCCTCCGTCATCTCCGTCCCCGTCAGGTTGTGAGCGAGGAGGAGGCCAAGCGTCGTATGGGCGCGCGCCCCGCCTCCCTCTACGAGGCTGCTGGAAGACTTTTCGGCTGCGTCGATGTCTTGGGGAACGCCCATCCCGAGGAGCATGGCCAGAGTCAGGTCACTCTCCGCATCGACATTGCCTTGGCTGGCTGCCTGCTGGAGGAGCAGGGCGCCCCGCGACGCATCCTGGGGGCGAAACAACGCAAAAACGGCCTCTTCTCTCTGATTCTGCCACTTAGTCAGTTCACCACCGTATACTGATCCAAAGATGATCAGCATACTTATTAAGCCAATGTCACTCTTCATCGTTCGCATTTGAGGGCTGACTTTTCGAAGACAAAATATACTCAAACTCTATATCACGCGCACAAGTCTCGCTAGACCACAACAAACACTTCCGAA
>NC_051386.1:6545431-6547931 GCF_015228065.2 Penaeus monodon | reverse complement strand
CACAGTTGGTCTGTGAGGTGTCCATTGTTTGTATTGCCATGATATAAGGCCCTAATGTGAGGCCATATCAACTATGATTTTTTAGCAACTGCACATGCCATTCCTGGCAGCATTGGTTTAAGAGAGAAATATAAATTATTATTACATCTAAATTAGTCAATAAATTTTGATGATGAGTAATTAATAGAATAGATTAAGGACTTCTTTAGCTGCAGAAAAATGCTCTAAATAGGAACATGAAATTGTTAATGGGGGGGGGGTTAAACCAATTGTTGGAGGTTGCATGAAGTAATTTGACTCTCTTCAGGGTGAAATGTAAATCTATGCACACATGTCTAGCATGCTCTAAGTAACATGTGCTGTACAGTTATTTGCCTCTTTAGGCATATAGTTATTCTTCAACTGTGTATCCTGGAATATGCTACAGCCAAAATTGTAGAGTGGAAATATTGTTTTCTATGCTTTTAACCTTTTCCATGAGTGACTGACTGCACACAATCCCTTGTGGTATGTGAAACACCTGTCACCATTATGTTAAACTGGTGTAAAATTTCATGTGCATTTTATGTACTTAAAACAGGCAATCACCATTATTTCCATAACCACATGACTGCATACTCTTTGCTGGTTACATGCTGTTCTTTTTTCTTTTTTTTCCTTGTAATTCTGTTACTTTTCCTCATAAATATCACATGTTTGTGCTTACAAACTCATCTGATGAGTGTTCCTTTATTTATTATATTGTATAATCCCGTTTTTGCCATATAATATTGTTAAATACACATTTGTAATAAGTCATGATATGAAGTTAAGATTAATTCTAGTATTTTTGGCCAATCAACATTGGTATCATTAATCCTCTGGTTCAGAAATGGTAACAAGAAAATTGTTATAGTGTTTAGAATTGATATTTCAAAGAAATTTGCAGTTTTCCCATTTGTAGTTATGGTGATATTTAGTTTTTAATGTTGGCAAAGGAAATGTTGTTTAAGCAATATTAGTAGACCTCATTTTAACCCTTCACTGCCAGTGGCATGTGTATGTGTCATGGTGCGCCGGTCCCATTTTCTGGGGGCTTGTACAATCATGCTGCACACACTGTGGTTCCAACACGATTGCTGGCTAGGCCCAGGCCACTATGAATACAGCCTGGGAGGGAGGGCTTTTGTATCTGGAAACCACCCGGTGGCAATGGGTTTGATGGAAAATGTAGTCAGCCAGAGTGGAGATTTTGTAAAAAACAGTATGACATAGATAGTATCCAAATTTCTGTCATCATAATGTTGTGCCTTCACACAAATTGAATTACTTTTTTCATTTATTCAGCACACTTGTTTAAATTACACATTTTATTTTCAGATTGATTTTGGTGATGTTGGGGGCACCATTGACTTCAGTACTGCAGATATTGAGTTAGCAGAAGACCTGACCACAGGAGATATTGACTGGGGAAATCTTGGCACTGAGGAATCTCAGACCATTGACTGGGGTGTAGATGTGGTAAGTAATATTCTGAAAATTCATAAGTGTTTCTTTTTTTTTTCTTTTCTTTTCTTTTGACAGCTTCCAGTTCATAGATTAGTGTATATTGTGTTGAAGGTAATTATCTAGCCATGAATCTCAGGCCTATTAGTAATTGAAAATTGTAAATTATTTTTACAGAATGATGTTGCTACAGTGGATATTGTGGTTGAAGACTCGGGTGTGTCTGGAGGTGTTGCTAAAGGGACCGAGGCTCTTACATTACTGTACAACCCCAAGACTCGTGCACAACTGATTGATGAGTTGTATGAAGTAAGAAAGATTTTTTTTGTTTGATAAATGTTGCTATATTTGATTAAGAATTATTTATATCAGTTTGGTTTCATTACAGGTTACTCAAAATTTGAAGCTTTTAGTGATTTGTCTTCCTATGTATGTGTCATTTTAGTATGACATTCTATATAATGTAAATCCTTTTATATCAGTGATTTCGAAATATGTGATATGTGGAAACATTAGCTACAGAGTGAAATGATTCTTCACTCCCTTTCCAGCTGGAAGGATTCTTGAAACAGCGTCTGATAGAACTGGAAAGTGAGGAGTCAAGCTTCTCGATCAACCAGTTCTCTAGTGCTCCCATCTCTGTGCAAGACCAATCCAAAGAGCAGTTGGAGGTTATGGTCAGCCACATCCGGAATGTGATCGACCCTCTTGGCACAAACAAGATGCAGCACCTCTTCCTCATTTACTCTTCTCCAAAGTATGAATATTTAATTCCTATTATGTATGAAACATTTGATTTCAGTTATGTAATATTATATTTTTCTATTGATTTTGTGATTGTGATTATTGTTTTCTTTCCAGGTATGTTGATAGGCTTGCTGCGTCACTCAGGTCAAAACTAACAGTTGCCGATAAATTTGTAATTTCTCAAGAAGGTGTTCGCCAGCGCAGGCTGGAAGCTCAACAAGAGCAGCAGAAAGTCCACCCAAAGTTGGCATTGATGATTGAGAGATCA
>NC_051386.1:6537931-6542931 GCF_015228065.2 Penaeus monodon | reverse complement strand
AGCTAGAACACATGGATGAGGAAATCCCATGAACAAGCTATTTCATCCTGACATGGAGGATTGACTAACACATCTCAACCATCAGCGGCCTTATCCAATAGGAAGAAACAAAAAAACAAACAAACAAACAAAAAATATTCAACCTTTAATGAAAATGTATCATATAAACATATCAAACAGAGCTTAAGTTTTTCATGCTGATGTTTGGCACGTTAATTATTTACAATCAAATGGCACACAATAAGTCATGCCAGTTTTATATTTCAATATTTGCATTCGTCCATCTAAAATGTTTAATACAGTCCTTGTACATGCTGTACAAAAACAATCACATGAAAGACATTATTGCAACAGTATAGCTAAAAGATATTTTAAAAATTATGATGAAAAGCATCTGCATCTTACCTTTCATATAAATGAACTCAATTTGGCTTTGCATTAATACTGAGTGATGCTGATTATCTGACTGACAACAGAAGACTTTATTATATTAATAAATCTGTATGTAAGGGATTTTTACAGGTGAAAGGAAGAGAAATATTACAAAACACACAAAAAGGACACAGAAGAAGTCAATTGGCACACTAAAACAGATTCATATTTGTATCAAGAAAAGTTGGGTAAGTTTGTATGTATATACATGACTTCACTGTACACACCTCATTCACATGCAAGCACACACTTTCTTCTATAGCAAGTGAAATTATTCACAATAGGACATTTTCAAGTACCTGAGACCTAGAAAGTCTTTTTTTCTTTCTTTTCTTTTGGTCCTTATTTGTAAAATTGCACTATTCGTATTTTTTCAAAACAGGCATCAATCACAGGATCAGCTGTTTAAAACTTTCATAAGACCACAGTTGGTCTTTCTCACACCAAGAGTGGCAGAAGAGTATGTAGAAATGACACTTTAGTAATTGCATCTTTGGTTGGCACTCTTGCATATTCACACTCTCAAGGAGCGACCTTTCCCGAGAGAAGATAAAGAAGCCAGTCTCATAAAGCTCTTCATCTTGCTGCGGCTCTCCACCTTCTGTTCCTCACCAGGAAACCTTGCTGCATACACTTCAGGATAGAGTGACTTGAACTGCAAAAGAAAAGCAAAGATATAAGGAAAATCTTAAGGGTAAGTTATAAAATGCACCACCACCCCCCCTCATTATACAAGTCCAAAAGATTACTTTTGAGGAAGGTCACCATATATATAGAGTTCATTGTTTTGTTTCTTGTGAAAAGCATAATTGAGGCGTAATTTCACAAGACAAGAAACTTTTTGATAAATTCTTTATAGATTCTACCTTTCAATTTTTTAATGTATCTTGCCTTCCAAAAGTATTGCTTTTATCATCTGACATGATCCAAGTTATTCAATGAAAATATTTTGTGCATAGTATTATTTTATCCACTACAGCAACATGGAAGAGTGCTTTTTAATTCATATATAAACCATTTTAGGGGCCTGTAAATAGTATTTTCCTTTCACATTAATCTTGGGATTGCCAGATGTCTTTCATATATCAGTAAAATAGAAATGCACATAATAATGTAGGTGCAGCTATGAATGAAGACCAGGATTTCAAAACTGTTCTTATTTTTCAATAAAAACATTGTGTATATTGCTGTAATTACAGACTTTTACAAACATTTTGCATAATTTTTTTCTTTAGCAAATGATTTCCAACTCACCTCTTTAAGCTTCTTTTTCCTCTCCTTGCTTGATAACTTATCATTTTCAACAATCTGATCAAGAAGCTGGGCCAGAAACAGCTGAGATCCAGTCATGCGTTGTCTCTCAAACTCCTTGTTGGTAATCTGGCGACAGTAAGTCAGGGTCACGCCTCTATCCCCCACTGTGGAGCCATAGATGATCTGCAACGGAACACAGGGAGGGGCCATGCTGCTGTCCGCCCGCTAAGCATATACAAACAAGTCAAGCTCTGCACCACCACCAAACAATATTGTAATTTAAAAAAAATAAAAATAAAAATAAATAAATAAATAAACAAATAAAAGTATGAGACAAAGACACTACCCAGAACATATATATACTGGAAAATTAAGTACATACTGCAAATATAAGCACATAAATTATCATAAATAAACTACTCTTGTCTTAGCTCTTTGTCACAAGTCACTCTTGTGCACATATCTAATGAAAGATACTTGTCTAATGATATACATGTATAAGTAAATATAACTGCTACCACACTTTAATTCTTCTCAAAGCATTAGCTGCTTACAACTTGCAAAGCATGCGACAAAAAGGGAACGTGAGAAAGAGGACTTCAGGTTTTCACCATCAATGCTTATCAAGATACATAGCTATATCAGATATTCCAAGACAGTGGTTGTAAAACCAGTGAGAATTGAGGCCTCATTATAAAATACTCCAAATCATAATGACTACAGTTCATACATTACACAAGCTAAATAGACAAATAGGCTAACATTGGGGTATATTAGGCTTAAGAGGCTAAAAAAGATTTAGAACCACTGACTTGTCACTTGTTAATCACCACCCAAAATTGAATCAGTACCATACACATCAAAACCACTGACTTCAGACTTGTGAACTGTCACCCAAACACACCAATCTATATAAATGCATGTATACAATAATATGTGTATGTATATTTCAGAACTAAATAAAGCTCACAGGGAAAATGTTAACTTGGTATAATCTTTGTTCAGTTTTGTTTTTCCTCATACATACCTCTAAATTTTTTATATTTGCATACACTCTTACCATTGTATATGTAGTTCAAAGAAATGTGGCTGTTTATTTTAATCTTGCCTTCTGAAAGTAATGTTATGTAACATTCTAGCAACATTATCACTACATATACTACAAGCACATAGAAACAATCTGCCCAAACATACAATACATGCTAACTAGACTACATAGCAATTTAGTATGAAATAATAACAATAATAATAACAATAATAATTAAAGATGACGAAGAAGAAAAATATTAACATCAGACCAGTCTTTGCAGGGAAAGAAAATTAATTGTCCAAACATGCAACGCCAGCAATCAAAAATGAAAAGTCAAGTAGTCAAGTACTTCCCACAGATCAAACCAAAGCATGCAAACCCCAACACAGGCAGAGGCATTCAATGTTAAGACTACAGTGGACAGCTATATTCTATTTCAACCCTGTGTGCCGTTCAGATCTGGTTTCTGGAGCTGATCCCCAAGAGCTCTCCATGGCCCTTTACTCCCCCCCCCCCCCATATCCAAAGAAACTTATGGAACATTCCTTTCATAGAAAAATCACTATCTAACCAGAAACCAGATAATTTTAGCCAATCAGTATTAATAGTCATCTGGAAGTCACGTGAAAAGAATAATTAGTGAAACACATACATGCCAAACTTATTAAAAAATCATTAAGTTATCATAAATCAATCAACCATCATTTCAAAATCTCAAACGGTTGTTACTCATGCCTAAGAAGACATAAAGCTATGTTTATACATATATCTATATTGAAGAAATGTAAAAATTCTGAAAAGAGTACTTTCTGAACAAACACAAATATACTGGAAGAAAATTATCATCACAACAATAGATATAAAAACTAAGCATGAACATTAACCCTTAAAACATGTAAGTACATATGTATACATTCTCATATAAGCAAACCACAAGAAGAGCAGGTTTAAATATCTTATACGTAACTTTTACTAGTAAAAATATAAAAATAAACAAATAAATAATATAAAAATTCTTGATTGCATCTATCTCTTAAAGCAATTCACAGGATGCATGCATATCAGGAAGATCTCTTAAGTGATTGAATATTAAATTTCAGTGAGCATTCATTCGTGTCTGCATTGTCTGGCACAGGAAATGATTCTTACACATACTGTTACAAATAAAAATATATAAAATATATAATAATAATAATAATAATAATAATAATAATAATAATAATAATAATAATAATAATAATAAAAAAAAAGAAAAAAAAAAATTAACCCAATCGGCACAGATGGCAAGAATACATGCCATCCCCACTTTAATATAAGTTTATTTATTGTATTAACACACAGTTGCTCTACAAGTGCTTAATCACCAAGGAGTCAGTTATTAGTCCTACCTATCACACCTGTTTACCCTTTTCCTTGACTTTTGGAAAGGGTCTTTTGTATAATTTCATTGTCTTGAAACATTTTAATAACAATTTAATGATCATAATATCAATAACAATAATATCAGTATCGATATCAATTGCACTAAAAAGAAAAACACATTTTCCCACTACTTCAAGGAATGGGGAAAACAGGATCAGTCACTAGGTCCTTGCTGGCTGAGCACACGTGGAGCCATCTGTGTGTAACAAAATTCACAATCTAAAGGAGACAGAACGTAAATCCTTGGTGGTTGGGTTAAGGACATTATGAACACTTCTAACAATAACTTCCTCTACACCTGGTTAAAAAACTTGTATGATTTATAAATGATACATGACCTTCTGTACAAAAAGTAAATACATACACACAGTATTCCCCTACAACATTAAGTAAAGAATTTATATCTACATTAAGATCTAACCCTATTCCCAAGGAAAAGAGATATACAAGGATATTTATCAATATGGAAGAAAAAGTTAGTTACTAAATATTTTTAGTCATGCAATAAATATGATCATTTGACCCATATATATCATGTACATTAGTTTCTTTAATTGTCATATATTTACATTCTTTTATATATTTCTTGTTGTTTTTTTTTTAATTACATAATCTTCCTATTCTAACAGAATATACAAACAATCCATTCTTACAAGATTCTTGATCTATACAAGGATACACATACTGTCTACACCAATAACACCTATTTTTCCAAAGTCCTAAACCAGACAGATTCCTCCATAGCTTTTCATTTTTATTCAATCAACTTGATATTTTGTATTGTAAACCCTTTATATTCTTGAAATATTTCACTATCCAATAACATTCAAGACATTGTGCTAACAGCATTTTTTATAACACC
>NC_051386.1:6525431-6532931 GCF_015228065.2 Penaeus monodon | reverse complement strand
ATATATAACCTTTCATGCCTTTTCATCAAATGCAAGAATATTTTAATGGAGACAGAAATTGAATAACTATCACTTTTCTTTTAAAATAAACTCTGAAAAAATAATCAGTTACAAAATATTCAGCTTACCATTTCACTTACACTAAATTACTTAAGTACGCACATCAAACCTACCTTTAGGGTTCACTTTGGGGTAAATTCCTCCCATGCCACTCACTGGCTGTATAGGTTTTGGAGGCAATGGAGGGCCAGGGTTTGGTGTGCTGTTTCTGCTGGACAAAGCAGAGTGGTACACACTACATCCTGATGAGGAGAGGCTATGGCTAAGACATCCATCAGGAGTTATTACCCTTCGCCTAATAAAGTCTGTGCAAGGGGCTGTAAGCTGATCATCCCCTCGGGAGAGACGCCCATATAGTGGAGACACTGATCTTGAATGATGGTCTTGGACTGAAGATTCTGACCTTGCAGTTGGGGGTCCAGAAAAAGTTTCTGATGTTTCTACACGATTAACACTATCACTAGATGGCTCTAGGGCCAAATTCAAAAAGCCTCCAGATTTTGTTCTTATATGACTCGCTGCAGAACCTAGTTCCTGATAATCTGACACACAGGACTTAACACTTCTTGAGTCTTCCTGGGGATTAGGCAGTGGTGCCAGAGCAAGGTTCATATAACCACCAGACTTCGTTCTCAAGCGATCAAGGCGTTGGTAATCTCCACTGTTATCTTTACTCGTGTCTTTACTTTCCCTGTTTCGATTTTTCTTTTTTCGTGATACCGAGTCATCCCGCACATGTTTTCGCTTGATTGAATCTCTGATCCTGCTTGCTAAGCTTCTTGCTGGAACTATGCTTTGTGAAGGTTGTTCAAACATTGCTTCAGTAGCCTTGAATACACAGCTATCTTCACCGAGACACTCCAGATTGCCTGCTGATCTTGACCTATTCATTGGAGACTGTGCTGAAGCAGTGACATATTCCCCTGTTGTATTTGTAGACATTATACTTGATTTGAAGAGATCAGAGACAGTGGACATATTCTTCAATTCAGGTGGACGAACATCAATTGCTGATAGAGAAGTGACAGCTATGCTCTTGGGCCTCTTGCCAAGAAACCCACTCATCCTTTCTCCATTCTTGAAATGAATAGTATCAACAGACTTTTGAGGTATTATTCTTGTCTGTGGACTATCAGATGTAAATGCTGTTTCGAAGCAATAATTTTCAGGAAGTGCAACAGAATTGATGTCCCTACTTCTGATAAGAGCTCTGGACTCGTAAATCCCTTCTTTCATGTCATTTTCACGCCTGATTCTTCTTGCCTGATCATTCGTCTTTACTGAACGAACAGTTTCAGGTTGCTTCTGCAACGAATTTTCTTGTGACAGTCTACTTTGCCGACTATTGGGTCTGGTATTTTCCTGGTTTTCTTGCGGATCTAACCTACTTTCTTCATGGCTTCCTTCAAGAAGAGTTGGATACAAATTATCTTCCTTAAAGTCTGTGTAATGCTTCAGTCTGTTGAGTTTCAAACTCTGAAGCCTTGAGGAATTCATAACACTACTACGTCTGAGAGATGGAGTGTGCAATCCACTCCCTAAACTCCGACTTGAACCTTGGCGAATGAAGTGCTTCCCTCCACTTCCTATTGCTTGTCGTTCTCCATTCTGGTTATTTTCATTATCTGTGTTTGGGGTGGAAGTCTTCTGCTGGCCACAAATACTCATGTTGAGCATTAGATCCTCCACAGAGTCACTTTCTTCAAAACTACCAGGGTCATAGCTTCCATCATGACTCTTAAAGCTGGATGCTCCATCAGTCGAATTTGGGGAGCGATACGTTATATCTAGGAACTCAGCACCAATATAGATTCTGGCAAGTGGCTCATACAGCTCATATGGGATTAGTGGAACCAGCTGCAAGATAAAGAGCAAAATAATTATTAATGAAGAAGAAGAAAAAGAAAGAGAGAAAAAAAAGTTTTTAAAACATTTAGTTTTACAGTCTGTCAAGAACTATCTTGAGTGAAATTTGCAAACTGCTCCTATCTACAAAATATGAGTGCTTTTGTTACTAAAACTTGATTTTCATAATACAACCTTTTTAGTAGATGAATTTGGTACTCTGCACAAAATACACCATGTTCCTATTTTTCCTGATGTTTGGCAATTTTGAAAATTAAGTAGGAAAATGAAGGTTCATCTAAGCTAATAGAATTTACCAAATAATGGATGGAAAAGACACCTAAATATTAAAATTTCATATTGTGTTGTTATGATTCTTTAACATAATGACAAAGAATGATATTTTTATAAGTTTGGTAGGGGTGGACAGGGAAGGAAGTAAGCAATCTTAGGATTTAGTGATCCCTAGAAATATCATTTACTTTTTCATACTCATCTTGTGCTATACAAACTAAAACCTGTTTACTTGGTAGAAATATTTGAGGAAAAAAAGGACCAAATTATCTACTGCCCATAATCTTCCCCCTCACACAAAATACTATCAACTTACCATATTTGTGAAAAAATCACGCACTATCTTGAAGACATCCTTCTCAACACCTGGATAATTTGGGATGTTACAGCTAGAATCTGCAGCATTTGGCCCTAAAACAAAGAATCAAGATGAATAACAATCAAAATACAGTGATTGAGCAATTCAATGAAAAATACAAAATGTGAATGATCTATTGTCTGACATCCAACAACATAAACTGCCAATACATCATGATAGATGTATCATCTAGTAAAAAAAGTTACTACCACAGAATTATGCATTATAGTTATCATATTAAAGTAAATAATAAAATCTATAGACTATAAAATACATATAATATGACTAAATAAAATCTGTATTGCAAATATGGTGCTCCCAGCTGTAGTGAGATAAGTAACATGGTTGGTGATTTTTATATATCCCTTGCCCTACATTGGCCAACTAATAAGGCATTCTGAGGCAAATTTTAAGACTCAAAATAGTGGCATTAATTTCACTCTATTTCAGTCAAATGCCTTGGTAAAAAAGCAGAAACAGCAACAACCAATGATAGTGAGGTAATCGCATGAGAGGGTTGACAAACCAATTAGCTCATGGTAACATAACCCTCTCTGCTAATCAGAGGGTTGAACAGTCTACACTCCCCTTTGCTTGCCACATCTAAGGTTTTTCTCTTAATCTTGGTCTACAGCTCCCATTTTTTCTTTTTTCTTTCTCTTTTCCTTGTAACTTAATTCCATTTCTATTCTCTGAGACTGATCCAAGGAACAGATAATCAGGGAATAAAAATCAGCACCAAATTAATTCACAGATTTCTCTTCCATTATATGCCACTTGCTTTTCTTCAGATTTTGATTCCCCGCAAATATATAATAATGATCAAATTTCCCATTTTCTGTTTCTTTTACATGTGGCTTACCTCACTTCTACAGGCTGCACCACAATTATAACACAACATATTCAAGTTGAAACATCACACAACCGAATAGCATTTTTAGTGTCCCCCAAATAGTACTTACAATGTGCCATACACTTCATAGCAGTCAGTATCCAGTTAGGAAGATCATCTGGGTGACTTTCAGGTGCTTGCACAACACCCCTAGTAGTAACCTGGGTCATGTTATGGTGTACCCAGTCCCCACTCACTATCTTTGGATCTAGCACAGAAAAAGTGTCCCCAAACATGAGGCGCTCGCATATGGTGTCTAGTCTGGAAATAATGAGTGCAGGTTTTTATTATTTCATGTACTGTATCTTATTTTTCTAAGAAAGAATTATGTATGATGTTCACTTATCATTCATATAGAACAAAACATAAGTCAAAACTCTTTTCAAAATTACATGCACAAGTAACACTAACCCAAAGCACACTCTGTGAACTGTATTTTAAATAAATAAAATTAAAAGCGTATATTTGGTGCCATTATCAAACATGCTACTTCAATGAAGGCAAAAATAGCCATGGCAAAAATCACTTATATACTGAATGATATATTTGTCTGAATTGGAAGTGTCGAGTTTTCAAAATATTTAATTTTTTTTTTTTTCATCTCATTTTAGCCAGTTCTTATCAGTTATTAACACAAATGTACATGAAAAACCACATATCTAAATTTGTTTTCATGCTCTCTTAATTAGTTCACATGCAGTGAAACTATTGCAAAAGTAGATAGAGCAAAAAGAAACAGAAAAATGGGAATGAGGGAAAGAAATAGAGGAGGAGGAGGAGGGAGGAAGAGGAGGATAAGGAAGAGATAAATGATGGATGAGGATTAGGAGGAAATTATAATAATGCGGTAAGATGATGACAAAGAAACAAATTGAAAAAGTAGATGCACAACAGTTAGAATATGGGAGAGGAATTTTTAGAATAAAAAATAGTTAAAAATTAAGAATGATGAGAGAAGTGGGAAAAGGAGGAAAAAAGGATAGGGAGGAACAAAAGGAAGATGAAAAAGGAGGGAGGAGGAGGAGGAGGAGGAGGAGGAGGAGAAAGAGGAGGTGAGAAGGAGGTGCAGGAAGATAAAATATATATATATATAGCTAATGAGATAAAAAGTGAAAGAAATGGATAATGGAGAAGGGGGAGATGGAGTAAGAGGAAGATGAAAAATTAAGTGGAGGGGAGGGGGGGAGTAAGAAATGGATGAGGAGAACAGGGGAGAAGAGTCAGAGGAAATAAAAAAGGGAAGGGAGAGAGTAAGAGACAGACGGAGAAAGAAAAGAAAAGAAAAGAAAAGAAAAGGATGAAGGGGAAAGAGGAGGAGGAGGAGGAGGAGATGGAGGAGGAAAAGGTGTTATTATCACAAAGGCCAGGAATAGATATAAAACTCCTCTCTCAATTATTTACACATTTATTACAGACATTACATTCAATATAACCAGTGACTGCATCACCCGGCCAAGAGCAGGACTTCGACCAAGATCGCCTTCCAAACTTACTTGCCGAGAAGGACGTGCTTCCAGACATCATTGACCTCAGCCTTGGAGAGCTGCTTTGCCACCAGATGACATTCTTGCATGCCCCCATTATCTTTTACTTCATTGGCCGCATTTTCTCCCGAGTGCTGCGTGCCGGACTTCTTGGCGAGTATTTTGTTCCGAATGGATCCCCCGCGATGCCTTCCTGCCTCAGTCTGGGTCTGAGGTCTTCTTATAGACTAAAAGGATAAATAAATAAGTAAATAAATCTTAACTCAATGGTGCGTCAAAAACAATGGTTAAATCTATCATTGTAAATTATATGGTTTATCTTTCTTACAGCCAGGGTTATGCACACAATCTTGTGATTATGTATTTCAGGTCTATGACATAAATATAAATTAAATAGATAAATAAGAGCAAAATCAATGACTTTCATGCTGCAAAAGGAAACCATTACAATACGCACCTCCCTGGTAGATCCTTGCCTCTTTCGCAGAATAGGAGACGCCCCCTCATCTGTTTCCTTCTTTGCACTGGGGGTGTTTGGGTTAATGGCAGCCAAGGCTACTCGACCAGGAGTTCTTGGTGTGCGGAGGGCTTTCAGGGGAGACCGATTACTAAACCTGAAAAATTATTTCAGAATGTTACATACAACCAATTCATATAAAATTGCAGGAGTTACAAAAACAAAATGTGTATTTTTTTTTGTAATCAACAGAATATCAATCAATTACAATATCCTTACCGATACAGCTCTCTGCTGTCTTTAAAATCCTCCGGCCGAACTGAATTACCCCGGACATCTTCAATCAGGCCTGATTTTAAGAATTTTCTGGAACAGAAATCATGGAAATATCTTTTACTACATATTCTGTATCAGTACATTAGCCCACATAATGACTTGTCAAACAAGATATTAGTTAATTTGTAGAAGACATCTGCATCTCTCCATAGCCTTGGTAACACCACTATACTCTCATCCTGTATATTATGTCAAAACAAAGGTTGCAAACTTTCTTTGTGATTTGTTACCACATAGGATATCTAATTAAGCTATATCAGGCAAAAATAAGTGTTGAAGTGCAGAGTACAGAGATCACACTAATCACTTGACACTACTGTCCTTTGATTGGACTTGAAATTACTGGCACAGATCATACCAAATTTCAAAATTATTTAAATAGAATACAGCAAATGTTATTATAAAAAAAATCAAAGTCCATTGCAAGTATCATCTATAGATATATCTGAGGATTTCAATTATTCTCTGATTACAGAAATATGATAGAAGGTAGTGTGCAAATATTTTATATACGTTGACCAAAAAATCATGGTGATCCATCAAATAACATATCTATGCACATGGCATTTCACAGAACATAATTATGTATTACAATAACTACAATGCATTTCCTTTCTTACCTGAGTAATTTTGTAGTCTGGTCCCGTGACACCGAACTACCAAAGTTGGGATCTGACTGGAGATGGTTGTGAAGCCAGTCAATGGCTTCGGCTGCTGTGAAACACCTCTCATATTGCCGCAGCCCCCGCCAGTGTTTTGACACTGGCATGCCATTATAAAAGGACCGCACCGCATCATTCCACTGAAGAGACAGAGAGAGGAATTGTATTTTTTCTATGTACGGAGAATGCTATAACTCATCATGGTTTATGAAAATCTTCAGACACTAATTATTCTCTTTTGTAAGTATTCTTTCTTTTTTTTTCTTTCCATAGCATAATTCTCCAGATATCAATGAAGAGTTTTAACTTTTATTCATCATCATAGGACTAGATACCTGCTCACATAAT
This sequence comes from Penaeus monodon, assembly GCF_015228065.2. Taxonomy (NCBI): domain Eukaryota; kingdom Metazoa; phylum Arthropoda; class Malacostraca; order Decapoda; family Penaeidae; genus Penaeus; species Penaeus monodon. The sequence goes on along the minus strand of NC_051386.1, from coordinate 6,526,195 downwards.
AAACACCAATGAAAAGGAAGTTTTGACATCTATCAATCATCTTCACATGATTCCTATTATAACTTCCATTAATGAGACTTCCAGAAATACACAATAAACTGATTCCAACACTTATATTCATGATCAAATCTTAAAAACACCAAACATAAGACGAATCCACAACAAAAGTAATGAGAATTAAGTAATATTAAAACAGTTGTGGGAGTTGAGTATCTTAGGATTTTCACAGTTAAAGCCTTAAAAAATACCTTAGCATTTTCAATTAAAGTCTTAAAAAGAACCTTAGCATTTTCACAGTTATATTCTTAGATAATATCTTAGCATTTCATAGTTAAAGTCTTAAAGATTAGGCATAAAGATGTCAAAAGCACGGGATGACACTGACAAAATATATACCTCACGTATGTTACACTACATTAGACAAATACAATGAATCACTAACTATACACTACATTCTCACAAGCCTTCGTTGGTTATCATGCACCAAACGCTCTTCCATCGGAATATTTAATTACCTCAGGATAATGAAATATTTACAACATCAAAGCTATTTCAAACCTCGGTCACTTCACCCTGGAAGCTGTTTTCTTCGAATTAAAAACGTAACTCACCAGCTTTGTGGCTCGGTACGGCCCCGAGATGGCTTTTTTGGCACTCATATCGCATTAGGTGTGGCAGTTCCATGAATAACCGGGAAAATCACAATAAAATTGCACATTTTCTCATGACGGTGTCAAGGGAAAGGTTTGTTTACAACATTCAAA
>NC_051386.1:6495431-6512931 GCF_015228065.2 Penaeus monodon | reverse complement strand
CTATTTGGTGAACCAACCTTAATATTTTATGTGTCAACCATCTTTGGCTCCATTCACTTCTTTATGAGTAACAGGGTCATATCCTGACTTTATGATTCCTGATTGGGCCCTATTGTCAGGGATGAGAGAAACTCATCTGCATGCGACAGTTTTTTCTTCAGGGCACTTTTTATACATCATGTATATATTACTTCATGCCTGTATTCATTAAGGCCTCAACATTTGGTTTATGATTTACATATTATGAATATAAATTAGAAGAAAGAAAAGAAAAAAAATATTAAACAGTATTAACAGAAAATACAGCCTTATTTTTTTGTCTTTTCACTTTTTCTCAAAACATTTTCCCCACATCTAATAAACAGGAGTCTTATTTCACACCATTAAATGATTAGAAAGTTAGCCCCCAAGCAATTATTACTTAGAAAAATAATAACAATAATAATAATAAAAAAACATATCCTCCATGGTGAATAACGTGTTGACAGGGCCTGTTCACAGAATCAAGTAAACAAGTCCAGTGTGGTCTCTCGTAAATATTCAAAGACACTTCTCTACAACAGTCTGCTAAACAGGTGTCAGAATGAGATATCCTTGTTTTACATACCTGTTTCCATCTTACAAAAAGGAAATTGGACAAAGTCACATTTACAACTTCCTTTGAAAATAAAGTTCTCCCATCCAACAGGTGGACATCAACATCATACAGATGTTGTCAGATAACATCCTTCATTAAAAGTTATAATGAGCACAAATTCCATTTCTAATCCTTTTCTTAAATGTTCCACAGAGGCAAATATTTTCTATATTGTACTAAGGAATTTGTTATTCCATTTTCCATTAAAAACAACAGCTATAAAAAATGGAATAACAAAAATTTCAATTTGCACATTCTAACACCACAATTCACAAACTCCTGCTTTCCTGTTCTTAAAAAAGGAATTTTAATCATATTTTCATGATTTTTCTCTCTCTCCCACTATTCTTTTAAACACATACAATAGAAGCTATGATGTTAGAATATTAAACATACATACATACATACATATAAATATATATATAAATATATATATATGTATATATATATATATATATATATATATATATATATATATATATATATAAAATAATTCATATAACAAAAATAATAATAAATCAATACAAATAAATACACATATAAACAATAAATACACAATAAACTACATATCATAACAATACACACACACACAAAACAACAACATACACAACATACAACTGTTATACATCACTGTGTGGTCCAATGTTTTTATTGTTGTATATTTAGTTGTAGTGTTGTTGTGTGTTTAGTCTGTTACTGTGTGTACAACCACCGACAGTGTGTGTGTGTGTTGGACGGTGTTGTGTGTCCAGATGCTTGTGTGTGTGTGTGTGTGTGTGTTGTGTGTGTGTGTGTGTGTGTGGTTGTGTGTGTGTGTGTGTGTGTTGTGTGTGTGGTGTTGGTGTTGTGTGTGTGGTGTGTGTGTGTGTGTGGTGTGTGTGTGTGTGGTGTGTGTGTTTAGGTGTGTGTGTGTTTGGGTGTGTGTGTGTCTGGGTGTGTGTGTGTGTGTGTTTGGGTGTGTGTGCATGTGTGTGCTTCTGTATATACACAGATGCACAAACTGTATATAAGCATGTATTAAAAAACAGTGTATTCATGTATAATACCATGGAATTCTCACAATTACATTAACAAATGAAGATCTATTTTCTCCACTGATGACCAGAGCAAACACTGAAAAAAGTTGAACATATGGAAAAATGACGATACTTCTAGAGAAATATAAATAAACGTGATGACAATGATAATAAAAGATTATAAAATCATATACCAACTAAAGGCAAAATCAACTTAGTTCATCCTCTAACATTTCTAATACTGGCAAATTTATGTGGAAAAAATATTGATATTCTGCACAAGGTAGAACCAATAATATATACTGCATATTTACATAAAGATGTTGGATCCAGAGATAATCTCCCCCCCCCCCCAGTTATATATATAAAAAAAGAGGATATCTTTAAAAAGAATATTGATAATACAAGATCATACATACACCATAGTCTATATCTATAGTACCATGTATAACATGACTTAGAAAATTATCTCTTATTCACATATTACAAACAACAAGAGTGAAATTATTATTTCAGTTCATCGGAACAAGAAATATCAATCTTCTTTTGTGTAACAAAATATGTTTTATCAACACTTGTCTTTTTCTCCCCCCCATTTTTTTTTTAATTTTTATATTTTATATATTTTTTTATTTTTATGTTACTATCGAAGGCTGTCTTGAAGCATAGCACTAATATCTCTTCCATTCAACCAGCTATTTTTTTTTAATCCACCATAACACAAGTGCAAATGCTCTGCTTATGGAACTGTGGAAAAGACAGAACAAAAGGGTTACAGTGGGTTATGACAACCTTTGATTAAAGAAAAATCTGCCAAAAATAAATGCATTGATTAGGTTCTTTGATTATGATGCAAGCATTGGCACAGCTGTAATTTGTGGAAAAGCACCCTAGCCTAAAAAAGTGATTTTCAGTGTAATGAATATCCACAGACAAAACTCCTCTAACCATATTCTTATTGCCCAATCATTGGAAATCAACCACTAAAGGTGATAATCAATTTGTCAAATTTTCACTATCGCAGTATATCAGCATACCATATATGTCAAATGTTAAACTTGAAAATTAACTCACTGCACCCAGGATTAAACACATAGTTGACAGTTAAGTATTGGGCCAGAGCCTGGGCATCAGGGTTGTTTGATGCTTTGTGTGGCTTCATTCTCCAAGGTGCACTAAGCAGTGCAGAAAAGTTGTGCACCATGCATCCTCATGCAGAGATACAGCCTTCCAAAATTGGCTGAAAACTCTTATTTCATCAAACTTTTATAATACAGCTATTAGCAATGAGGATGCATGGCACACAATGACCAAGTCACTGAACTAGCATTGTGTGATGTCACAAATGGCGGCTCAAGTATTGTGACTCTGTACTTGGCCAATTCAGTGGTGCCTGGGTGCATGGGGTTAAGAGAATTTTATTAACATTAATTCATTATTACCTTCTTTTACTTAAAGGTTATGAGACTATGTTCTGTCCAAGTGTCAAAGCTGTATTTGTCTGTGTTGTGCCAAATGTACATTATTAAATGTTGTTTCTAAAGAGAGAGAGAGGGAGGGAGAGGGAGAGGGAGGGAGGGAGAGAGGGAGGGAGGGAGAGAGGGAGGGAAGAGGGAGAGGAGGGAGGGAGGAAGAAGAGGGGAGGGAGGGAGAGGGGGGAGAGAGGGAGAGGGGGGAGAGAGGGAGAGGGGAGAGAGAGGGAGAGGAGAGAGAGAGAGAGAGGGGAGAGGAGAGGAGAGGAGAGAGAGAGAGAGGAGAGAGAGAGAGAGAGAGAGAGAGAGAGAGAGAGAGATAGAGAGAGAGAGAGAGAGAGACAGAAAGAGAGAGAGAAGGGGGGCTAAGAGGGGGGAGGAAAGAGTAGACAATAAAGATATACAGAGTCTTTCCCTACAACTTCTGGTGGGCACACCCACTACTAACCTGAAAAGCAAATCCCAGACCTACATCCTCAATAATTACTCATTTGACATCATCTGTCACAGTCCTGGTCCCACTCTGCACCTGAATCAACCTTTCTAAGGTATATATAACCTGGTATAAGCTGAACACTATTTTTATCCACAAATCTTTTCACTCACACAGACCCACACATACACTCATGCATGCTTACACATGCAAATTCACACATACTCTCCCAGACTGTACTAGGATTATTCTTTAATTATATGACCTTTTACATACTGGATTCCCTTTCTTCAAGTATTTGCATCATGATCATGACAAAGGAGTGAAGTTTCACAAAAATGATAATGAAGGTGATGAAAGTCTGAGGAGAAACAAATGTACTCAGATCGATGATGTTCGTGCACGATATACAAGGCCATATATGAAGTTCCTCCTCCTAATCTTTATACCCTAAGCCTCCAGCAGAAGCTCAGCCAGTACCAACATCAATAGGGTATGCATGTGCAGTGTCAAGACTGTTTGCAGGAGGTAATGGATTTGACACTAATACATGAGGTAGGTTTACGTCTTCTTCGCTTTGTGTGAGCCCCACGTGTTTCTTGAAGATCTGTGCCTGACATTTCTGACTTGCATTCTGCCTGGTTTCTTGATTCTAGTAAATAAAAAGATGTGCCACTGAAATCAATTTTATCATAGTCTATATTTCCAATTACAAGGTATATGCACTGTTCTTATAAACCTTGAAGGGACCTATTGGGCTATAAACGAGGGAAAATAACAGATATTATTTTTCAACCTTAATATGCCAATTTGAAATACTTTACCCCCTTCCCACCCCAGGAATGCTAAATTTCTTCAGATCATCTGTACATTACCTTTACATAGTATAACATAGCACCTGATTCAGTGACAATCAGCAAACCCTACCATTGAGCTGGTGTTCCGTGAAGAGTTCCTCTTCTGACTCGGAGTCATAGTAATTTGACCGGAGGTAAGGAACTATGCTTATGCTGTGACGATCATCATCTCCACCCAGAGACACCTCTTCCTCTGTTCGGGGATGTTTCTTGCAGCACCAACTATCATGCAAAAGAAAAGATTATATGATATGAATGATAGGTAAATCAAATAAAGTAAGTAGAGATAAAACAACAAATGAAGGAAATTATTGAAATCTGAAAGCAGTTGTTTCATAAAAGTATTGAATCTAACAAAACTTTTATAAAGATTGTCTAAAAAGTTACTTTCATACAAAAGAAATATTTTGTGAGACATTTCCATATCTGAAAGTGTAAGGGAAGAGGGAGAGTGGGGAAGGAGAGAGAGAGACAGAGAGAAACCAGAGAGAGAGAGAGAGAGAGAGAGAGAGAGAGAGAGAGAGAGAGAGAGAGAGAGAGAGGGAGGGAAGGAGAGAGAGAGAGAGAGAGAGAGAGGAAGGAGAGAGGGAGGGAGGGAGGAGGAGGGAGGGAGGGAGGGAGGAGGGAGGGAGGGAGGAGAGGAGAGGAGAGAGATGGAGAGAGAGAGGAGGAGAGAGGAGGAGAGAGAGAGAGAGAGAGAGAGAGAGAGAGAGAAGAGAAGAGAGAAAAGAAGAAAGAAGAAGAGAAGGAAAGAGAGAAAAAGAGAAGAAAAAGAATGAGACAAGAAGATGAGAAAAGAAAATAGAAAGAGAAAAAGAGAAGGAAGGAGATGAATTAAATGGCCTAAAACCTGTAATAGTGTTCTTCAGGACAGAGTCAAGCATTTGCAAAAAACTATGGGATAATTTTCTTTTTAAGTTCTAAATACAGATATGTTCCTATGATAATAATGATTATATCAATATACAGTGCTACTATAAATTATTACCATTTCTTTTCAAACATGGATGGCTCTACAAGGAATTACTAGGCCTACCTGTTGTCATCTCTACTCTTTGCAACTTTGAATATTCAGATATTTTTAAAAATTATTATCAGTATTGTTAAGTGTTATAACAATAAACATAATGTCAATAATGATAATAATAATGTTCCTAATGATAACAATAGTATGAGAAATAACTTCTTCACAAAAATGAAATGAAAATTGTGGAAAAGCGAGATATGGTAGGCCAGCAGTCACTAAGCACTTGTGAAGCTTTTTATTTTAAAAAATTGACAGAACAGCACTACAATGAACTGAATCTATAATGAGAAAAATAGGTACTGTATACTCTCACACTCACTCACTCACTCACTCTCTCTCTCTCTCTCTCTCTCTCTTTTCAATAAACATATGGCACAAGTGTTAATCGTCTGTGGTGTCTATCCATGTTATATAATGCAATGGGATTTGATACCACATGTAAAAACAGGTCATAACTTAACCTGTATCTGCCGGGCCACGCCTATAGCCATCATAACAAACCGACATCGACTCATGAGGTAGGCCTCATAATGGAATACTTGGTGACTATTAAGTACATCTAAAGACATCTATTTGTGAGTAAAATAAATACAACTAAAATCGTAATGGACTGGGTATGTATACACATGTCCTCCTGGTATCAAATGTTAATCAACAGATTAACATTTTGAGTGTGCATCTATGAAACTGTGTGCAAAATAATGAGTAGAGGGAGAGAGAGGGAGAGAGAGGGGGAGAGGGAGAGGGAGAGGGAGAGGGTTTAATGGTTCTCCTTCCCCCCCCCTTTACTCATACCCTTAGTTCCCACGGTACCCTGGACTCTACTGGTTATCGCCTGCACCAACACTGACCTGCGCCCAGAACGTAATGACAAAGGCAAAGTGCCCCCAGAGCAAGCGATTCCGACCCTTACCGCCAAATACTTTATAATTACAAGTGAACTTATATCTTGATTATACTCAAAATGTTTGTAAAAAAATCCTTATTCTTAATCATTATGTTTGCAATCATTATTATTGACGATATTGTAGTTACCCGATGTTTACGATTTAATTGTACTGACATATCCAGTGTCCGCGACCGGACATGTGACCACAGAACCCATACACTGCCTTAAAACAGAAACTCTGTACTGACATTTTCCCACCAAAACCATTGTTGCCATATTCTATGTTTAGCGAATATTTTGTGAACCCCTCAAAAACTGAGAGAGCCGAAGTCACTCTGCCTCCAGCGTCGGCTCGGTCAACACCTCTAGCTCCCGCAGCTCTGATCTAGAATAAACAGAAGAACTCTGCCGATATTTTATTCGCCCATCAGTCGTAACCATTACACTGGTGGCTTGCTAAGTGGGATATCGCACACATACCACAAATCCGTAGAGAATTCGAAGAGACTGCTGGCTACTTCAAGTCCGAACTTCCCTGCCTGCCAAATTAAGGTGAGTTGCTTATCTTGTACAGTTTACCTCGTTGGTTAGGAATTATCAGTGAAGTGAAGTGTTTCCCTCTCGTTGTTCTTTGCAGTCTCCCCGCACAGAAAACGAGATTTCCCCTCAGCCAGTCTCTCGCTCACCACTCGCGCCACGCACACGCAAACTCACTCGGAGTTACTTAATTCACACCCTTAGATTACTCTCTTCCATTTTTCTTTTTATTTGAAGTGTATGTCTTCTGTATCACCCAGCGACCGAAGTACTACGTAGTAAACGAACTAATTCAGACTTATTAGACACTGACCGACGATTGTTCTCCTCTACTCCTCCCTCACCGCTCAACTCCGTCACTCTACTCTCCCCTCACGCTACACCTGTGCTCACTCCTGCCTCGCCTCTCACTCCTCCAACTATGCCTTCTGACGCCGCTACCCCTGTTCCTCCTACTCCTACTGACTCTACTCCTCGCCTCCAACCACTCTCGACCATAGTTCGTTTTGATGGCTCTGACAAGATTACTGTAGACGCTATGCTCCGCGAGACTGAGGAATATGTGGCTGCCACGTATCCCGCACTCTCCAATCGAATTCCTCTGAATTTAGTGAACGTTGCTTGCAACATGTGTTGCAGCGTCTCGACCAGACTTCTATTCCTGTAAGACAAGTCCTGACCGCTTTTGAAATGAGTAAGAACCGTACATGGGATGATTTTAAGACCGACTTCCGACTGATATTCGCTACGAAGGATGTTCCCCCAATCCTACACACTGCACGTATGTTTAACCTGAGACCTTCCTCTTTCTCACCCATTGACCTGCATCTTCTAGGTGCAAATGTTCGGTCAGCATTCGACCGAATAACGTGCGCTCTTCGTGGTTCCTCTAATTTCTCTTATTTCAAGCCAATTGCAGACGCAATAGACGCGAACTATAATGTCTTCCAAACCTATTTCACCCTCTGCACCTTCTTTTCTGCTTTACCTCACGGCCAACAGGAAACTGTCCTTGATAAAATGCAACTCCCTAAAATGGCAAGGGACGTGCCCAATGCATTCCTGAAAGCCTATACACAGTCCCCTAATTACATGCCTGCTAGTGCATCCGCAGCCCAGGTCTTGGCAACAGGAGTAACAAACCAACCGCGTCAGCCGCAGAATTCTCGTCAGCTGCAGTTTTCTCGTCAGCCGCAGCCTTCTCGCCAGTCGCAGCCCCCTCGTCAGCGTCAACCCTCACCTGCGAACGCACGATATCCGGCCACACAGCAGACGTCTAGCCAGCCCCGCAGGACGACAAAGGACTTCACTTGGGTTCCTCAAAATGGTATCTGCTGGCGTTGTCTCCGTTCAGGGCACCACTCTAGGGAATGTAATAGTAGCCCTTTCTGTCCTTACCATAATCTAGAAGGTCATATGTGGCATGCTTGCAGAGGATTCCCTCATCTTGTTAAGAAAACCAAAGACGCAATGAGATCCCAGAATAATCCTCTGCAAACTAACTCGCATTTTTTAGAAGCCACGCCCCTACTACAGGAACCTTGCTCACCGCAACCGTCAGAACTGTAGACGACATCATTGCGGGCGACGCACCTCTCCTTCCTGCAGCCTTTGAAGGACGACCAGCATACTTCTTCGTTGACAGCGGTAGTGCCGTCAGCCTCGCCCCTCTCTCAACGCTCGTGGATTTCGACGTCCTTGCCCCAGTCCGCCCTTCAAAGTGGTGCGTACGAGCCGCAAGTGGAACTTCCCTCAAGGTCATGGGAGAAGTTAAGCTCGACATTACCCTCTCCGGTAAGACGTACTCATTTCCATTCGTTGTCGTAGATGATGCTCATCTCCCAGGTGACCTCTTGTTAGGTTATAATTTCATGCACAAGGCCGAAATTCATCAACAACCTGACAGAGATACCGTCACTCACCAAGGTAACGTCTATCGTCTCACCACGCCGAGTTCTGTTTGGCATTCCTCTTCTAACTCTGCTAATATTGCAGCTGCCACGACTCTATCGCAACTCCCCGCAGTCGACCCGACGCCGGACGACTCGTCGAAGGACTACCAAACTCGTCGCTCGTCCTTTGCCACGAACGCCTCTACACAGGATCTTCAGAATCGCTGCAATACCACTTCGACGACACCGATCGCCAAGTCTTCCACGGTAACAGGTTCCTCCTCATTCTCCTGGGCGCCCCAGACGGACACGCCCGCCTGCATTGTCTCCTCAAATTCACGCTCCCCCTTTCACAGACTCGTTGGTTCCCGTGCGTGTCACATCTACGGATGGGACGGCGCTTGTCACACCTGACTGCATCCGTGTGAAGGGACTCTGTGCTCTCCCCGCGATCTACGAGGTAGCCAACGGAAAGAGTGCGTTGCGCCTGATCAACGCAACCTGCACTCCCGTTCGCCTGCGTCGTGGGACACGAGTGTGCGACTGTGAGGTCACTGATCTCCCTGTCGTTGAAGTAGAGCCCCCCATCGCACCTGTTTGCAACACGTCAGCTACTACGGACGCCCCTGATGCACCCGGACCTGAAGAGACTCTGTGCGAGTTCCCGCCTATGGACTTCACAGAAGGAGAAGATGTTCTGCGACGACTACTGAAGGAGTTCCCCTCTTACTTCCAACCAAGGACCGCCCCTTGGGACGCACCAATGTACTCCGACATCGCATCGACCTCATCCCAGGTACGAAGCCCATTTACATACCTTCTTACCGTATCCCTCACAGCCGCCGAGCTGCCTTCAAAGAGGCTACCGACGCCCTACTTGCCCAAGGCATCATCGAACCTTCTCAGTCACCGTGGTCAGCACCGATGCTCCTCGTACCCAAAAAGGATGGATCTCTGCGCCCCGTCATCGACTACCGCCGCTTGAACGCAGCCACCGTCCCTGACCGCTACCCCATACCGTCGATACGCACACTTCTCCAAGAAGTAGGTGAGGGTCATGCTATCTTTTCGTCGATAGACTTAGCACATGGATTCCTTCAAGTCGAGATGGATCCATCTTCAAAGGACCTCACCGCCTTTTCTACTCCACATGGACATTTTGCTTCACTAGAATGCCTTGGTCTTAGGAATTCGCCTATTACCTTCTCGAGATTAATGTCACTGATTATGCAAGGCTTGATTGGTGATGTAGCCTTCCTCTACTTAGATGACTTACTAATCGCCTCCAAGAACATTGCAGACCACGAATATAAGTTGAAATTAGTCTTCCAACGCCTTGCCGACGCGAATCTGACTATAAACGTCAAGAAATGCCAGTTCTTCCGCAGACAAACCGAGTATCTGGGCCACACCGTCGACTCAACCGGTCTACGCCCCAACGACAAAAAGGTACGGGACGTACAGAATTTCCCGGTGCCGTCATCAGTCACTCAGGTAAAATCCTTCCTTGGTCTAGCAGGATTTTATCGCCCCTTCATCGAGAAGTTCGGGATCGTCGCCGAACCTCTGACTCGTCTCCTGAGGAAAGACACTCCGTTCGCCTGGTCCAGCGAACAGCAACAAGCATTCGAAGCTCTCAAGCAACGCCTCACCGAAGCTCCAGTTCTTTCATTCCCCGACTTTAATGAGACTTTCTATCTCGCCACAGATGCTTCGTCAATAGGGCTAGGAGCCGCCCTTATGCAACGCCACGATGGACGCTACAAACCCATCGCCTTTGCTAGTCGAAAATTGAACCAAGCCGAGAGAAATTACTCCGTCACTGACCTCGAGGCCCTCGCCGTCGTCTGGGCTCTCAAGCACTTCAGAGAAATTATTTTAGGTTACGATGTCCACGTTCTAACTGATCATCGCCCACTTAAGTATATTCTCACAGATTCAAGACACGTCAAAGGTCGTCAAGCCAGATGGGTTGACACGCTTCTGGAGTTTAACCCCAAGATTGACTACACGCCCGGCTCAGCTAACAAGGTGGCGGACGCGCTATCACGTAATGTGTCAGTCAATCACCTTTCTGTCCTCAGCCCCTTCGAACTCCAGGCAAAGCAACGTGACGACCCACTGTACGCAGATATCATCGCCTACCTCGAGGATAACACTAAGCTTCCGCCGACGAATCGAAACCTCCCCATCGAAGAGCTCTACCTCCGGGACGGCCTGCTCTTCCGGAAATCAGCTCCTAAGAAACTGCGTGGATCCAAACAACGCCGAACGTACCACCAACTGGTCATCCCCGAAGTCCTTGTCCCCACGGTGCTCAAGCTACTCCACGATTCTCATACTTCGGGACATCAAGGTATTTTCAAAACTTTGCAGCTGGCTCGCTCTCGTTATTATTTCCCCAGACTTGGTCCACGAGTTATCGGTCACATCAAAAGCTGCCAGATCTGCCCCCTCTACAAAGGTCACACCGCCGCCCCAGCGCCTGCACTCACTTACGACATACCAGAACGACCCTTCGTCAGAGTGAGTATGGACATTCTTTCCGGTTTCACTCCCACAGCGAACCGAAATCGCTATCTGCTCGTCATGATTGACAGTTTCAGCCGCTATACTGAACTCGCCCCTATCCCTGACAAAAGTGCAGAGACAGTTGCTCGCGCCTTCCTCTCTCACGTCATCTGTCGCCATGGTGCTCCTGAACAACTCATGTGTGACAACGGTACTGAATTCACTAATCAGGTACTCCGCAGCCTATGCAAACTCCTTAACATCGACCTCGTTCATATACTCCCATACAGACCTCAGGCAAATGGCCTCGTCGAAAGACTCAACAGAACGATCCTGAACGTCCTCAGAACCTCCATCAACGCACAAGACAATGAGTGGGACCTGTGGATTCCCATCACTCAGGCTGCCATCAACAGCACCTTCCACTCCTCCCTAGGTGACATCCCCAATTACGTCGTGTACGGAGACGACCAGCGTCTCCCCTACGAACTCCTGCAACAGCGCCCTACTCCCGTCTACGGAGACGACTACGCGAAGATCGTGATCGCCCGAAAGCAAGAAGCCTACCGCATCGCCCGCGAGCACTTGCGCGTAGAAAGGGACCGCATCATCGCTCAGCAACACAAGCTAGCCCGACGGAAGGAGATCGCCGACGGCGTCCTCGTCTTCCATCGTGTATCAGATAAGTCCTCTCCTATGCCTAAACTTGCTCCAGACTTCGAAGGACCATTACGAGTTCTAAAGGTACGACATAACAAAGCTCTGTGCCAAAATCTCATTACCTGCAGTCAAGCCTGGTATCACTTTGATACGCTCAAACTAGCCAGCACACACTACGAGGATGAATTCAACCGACAACGTTCCCTCACCAGTCTCACCCCCACAGATATTGTCTCCTGATTCTACACCTGCTACTTCGTTGCCACTGTCTTCCCCAGAGTGCAACTTCCTTTGTCTTCCGCGGACGCCATCAGCCCAAAGATGACAAAGACCTCTATCCGGAGACCCGCTCAGCCGTGGGTCACACTGCACCCACTCCACCTATTGCCAACCGCGCGCCACGCAGGGACCGAGTCTCCCTGCATCCCCGCTGTCGAGACTTCGCCCTCAGCTCATCCACTGCAGCAGGATCGAGGACGATCCTGATTAGGTGGCCGGGCGGTTTAATGGTTCTCCTTCCCCCCCCCTTTACTCATACCCTTAGTTCCCACGGTACCCTGGACTCTACTGGTTATCGCCTGCACCAACACTGACCTGCGCCCAGAACGTAATGACAAAGGCAAAGTGCCCCCAGAGCAAGCGATTCCGACCCTTACCGCCAAATACTTTATAATTACAAGTGAACTTATATCTTGATTATACTCAAAATGTTTGTAAAAAAATCCTTATTCTTAATCATTATGTTTGCAATCATTATTATTGACGATATTGTAGTTACCCGATGTTTACGATTTAATTGTACTGACATATCCAGTGTCCGCGACCGGACATGTGACCACAGAACCCATACACTGCCTTAAAACAGAAACTCTGTACTGACATTTTCCCACCAAAACCATTGTTGCCATATTCTATGTTTAGCGAATATTTTGTGAACCCCTCAAAAACTGAGAGAGCCGAAGTCACTCTGCCTCCAGCGTCGGCTCGGTCAACACCTCTAGCTCCCGCAGCTCTGATCTAGAATAAACAGAAGAACTCTGCCGATATTTTATTCGCCCATCAGTCGTAACCATTACAGAGGGAGAGGGAGAGGGAGAGGGAGAGGGAGAGGGAGAGGGAGAGGGAGAGAGAGAGAGAGAGAGAGAGAGAGAGAGAGAGAGAGAGAGAGAGAGAGAGAGAGAGAGAGAGAGAGAGAGAGAGGAGGAAAAGGAGGAGGAAAAATCAAATAAGTAATGTTTAGAAGCTACTGATATCAGTACTCTATTAACTTAAAGGTGAGTATGTTGGCAAGAATAGTTGCCACCAAGATGAATAAATTACCACTTCTTGACTGGGGTCTTGTGTATATAAATACTGAATTAAAATGAATCAAAATCTGACAACAATAGCGATGTTCATTACATGAGATTATGACAATTATTCTCATACTTACTCATGAGACTTGACCAAATTCAGGGATAACCGTTCACTGGGCTCTTTTCTCAGCATTCCTTCTAGCAGTGTCTTGAGAACAGGGTCCAGTTCCTCTGGCATGACTAAAGGCTTCTCGCATATGTTTTCAAAAAGCCGAAACATATTCTCCCCTTCAAAAGGGTATTTCCCACTTGTCAGGTTATACCTGCAAAAGAAGTACAACTAATTAAAGTTTTGTACATGCAATACCAAAAATGTTTAAAATGCTGACTACATATTACTAAGTAGAGTTTTGTGCCGCCCAATTTAAGGATAAGTGATAAATGTATGGTACTTCTAATATACCATATTTGCTGGCCTATAAAACACATGCATCTCTCTGTACTTCGGTGGTTCACTTTGCTTAAATAAAGTGAGACAGGGGTCACCTGCCTCAACTAATGATCAACTAATGTTGTTTTCTACCTGAACTTCAATGAGTGTTGCCCTTAAGGTAGATTTCTTCTGAATGTAAAAATAATAGGAATGGTGGCAATGATACCAAACACTGGATGGTAGTCAGATAAAGGCACTAAGATGGATGACAAATCAATCAGCTTCTCCTGCTCCTGCTAATGATATTGTAATCATTTTGTTCCCATGCTTTACTACTGTCATGGGGCTGAAATGAGACAAAGACATCTACGAAGCAGCAATGATCCCCTGAATCCAACCACTGTTTTCCCGTTTTCTTATAACTGTCCCGTTCCTTCCTGTGCTTCTGCCTGGATCTCTGTTTCCTGTGCTGTTTACTTATATTTAGAATGCCTCTCTCTTACCAAACAAAAAATAAACAATCAATACATTCAATAAAAAAAATTATGTAAATCACTAAAACAAGTGGTTTCATAATTAAGTACTTTTAGGAAATAATCTAAACACTTTGATGGTTTGCTTGTAGGCTTACATGTCTGCAGTTACAAATGATAATGTAATTTATATCTATTTGGTCCAGAAACTCACATGAGCATTTGAATTGCTTTCCATTTTACCACTGAAATATAAAACCTTTTCACATATTACCGACCTTGGCCCCTTAAGCCTAACCATTATTTTGTATCTTGAATAACTCTTTTGTAAGAGACTTCCTTTTTCTTGATTACATACTGCTGTTTCATGCAATATATTTCACCATAACTCACACCACCATCTAACATTGAGGCTTGTACCTAGCCTGAAAGGAGGTGTTAGATGCAGGGTAATTATTCACTGTTTTTTTTTCTTAAAGCAAGTGCCTTTTATAGGATGACAACTATGGTATATTGCAAAGGAGCATATATAAGAAAAAGTAAGTTCCATATAACATTAATAGACACTGTAAAGAAGTATATGATTTACTGATTTTCAAGAGCAAAAAATGAAAGTCAAATCAACCAATGCAGAATGTATTAGTGATTATATGGAAAAAATTATATTATACTCTAATTCTAAATTTAAAGTGAGCAAAGGCAATCAAATAAGGGACTAATAATTGACTAGGGAATTATATCTTGTGTATCATTTAACTTTTATTCATAAAATCCTTCTTGGATATCAAACATTTATAGAAAAAAAAGATACCCCCACAAATGAATATCTATACTCTCACTCTCACTCACACACACAAATACACTGTAGCAGCCACGATCTACAACCTACACAACTCAACTCTGCATACTTCCAAGGTTGGGACAGGTCCAACAGCCTTGTCCACGCTTCCTGTGGCTCATTGTTGAGACCTGACTGGCTGACACCAGAAACCTCACGGCACTAACTGGACCACAGGCTCCCCCTGTTCCCGGTCTGCTGACACAGCTTCTACCGACTTAAGCTGTGGGATCCAGAACTGAGATCATTAACGATCACCACTCCAGAGCATCTCAGTCAAGAAACAGCAACACCAGGACTACCTAGTCCTTTGCCAACTCTCCAGCTCCCCCAAAAACTCCACTTCACCTACAGCACCAAGCCATACCAGTCATATACATCCCATCTACTACACTGGTGAACCTGGAAAGAAATGTTTGGCTTATTGCTTGTTCGCTTAGCTCACTCAAGGGAGGGCAAGTACCTGTAGCAGCCACGTCTCGCAACCTGCACAACTCAGCTCCGCATACTTCTTGTCACTTAATACTGAGACCTAACCATCTGATACCACTCCAATCACTTTCATCCATAACAACACAAACATACTACTTGTGAAAACACCAAAAGGCATTCAACACATAAAATTCCTAATATATACCTTATTTGTTGTGGTAAAAGGTTTAATTTAAAAGGATGGAAAACAACATTAATGGGACATTTTGGATATGTTACATTTTGGATATGTTCACTCGGTGTGGTGAGTGAGTGAGAGAGTGAGTGAGTGAGTGAGTGAGTGAGTGAGTGAGTGAGTGAGTGAAAGAGTGAGTGTGTGTGAGACAAATTTTATTTTTTCTACCTCAATAAAGTAAATATATATTTTTTTTACTTGTTGGAAAGTCATTTGAAAAAGTTTCAGTAAAAGAAAAAAAGAATGATAAAGAGAGAAAGAGAGAAAGAAGTTAACGAGCGCTGGGAAAGGATAAACGTCAGTTACAAATTTTCTTTTACTTTACAGGATGCTGTTTCTTATTTTAGTGTTAGATTTTTTTACCACACCATGGAAATTAGGAAAAATTTATATTTATGAAGGGACTATACTGTGTCCTAGGCATATACGAATGCTGAATATTGGAACCCCTTCTCTGGAAATATCTGACAATAAAGGTATACCTTGCTTAATTTTATTATTATTTTTTTACCATAATTAAATTAAATCTACATGATAAAATGAATGATGAAAGTACTTTTGAAAATTCAATAAACGACCAGCTGAAATGAAAACTGACTTTTATTTTAAGTTCTCTTCACTCCACCACTGAGATAAGATGCAATACACATTCATTTATAATTTGGTAACCCACTTGCTTTTATTATCTTTAATTAAACCAATGGATCTGGGTGTAAGTACTGTCTGCTCTAGTCTTTTGTGATTTTGTTGCATAAAGGTCGGTACACAAGTGCTCAGTCAACAAGGAGTCACTTAGTAGGCCTTAGTAACTGTGCCTGATTTGCTCATTATCTGAATTTGTGGATTTTTTTTTCCGTTATTGTTATTATTGATTTATTACAATGCTATTAAAATACTACTAACAATAAAAACAGCAAAACTATTTAACAACAATCTTTACAGAAATCAAGGAAAAGTGTGAACATGTGAAATAGTAACTGACTTCTTGGTGACTAAGCATTTGTGAAGACATCTCTGCATAAACACATTAATAAACTAAAATTACAGTGGACCTGGTATGTAATCCTGCCATCCCCATCCTTTGGGTTAACTTCAAAATATTAAAGATATTGATGCACTTTAACTCTTAACCCATAATTGACGGGTAGCATTCATAGAGGCCGGGTCCTCGCTGCCGGGGGCTTATATCGTCGCCCGAGCATGCACGACCACTCATGCCAAATACCAGCATCCCATGCCTTTTCTTCGTTATACTACGAGGATATGTTGTATTTTCAATTTTCATTATTTTTTACAGTCTCTACTTGCCAAACTTCCTGATAAATCGAGACTGAAGGGTATTTTTGTTGCTATATAGACTCCATAGTTGATCATTATTCGGTGTATAGTCCGAATAAAATAAGCAGTGTGTGGCATCATGGAGTTGAAATTGTCGGTTTGTTGCATTTTTTTTGTTTGTTGCATGGTAAAAATGAGAAAGTGTTAGAACCGACTTAATCACACTTTCACTGGCAAAAAAATAATCTTTTGCCGTGACTGTAACAAAAAAAAAAAACTCATGGCATGTCCATGCATACTCTATGGCATGTGCGTACGTACCCCCGGCAGATGGTCCCGACATGCCATGGCATGTACGTACATGCCACCCGTCGGCAATGGGTTAAAGTGACTGTGGTAACATGCGTAATGTGCATGCTTTACTATTCACCATTACCATGGAGGGCATATTAAAGAGTGGCAGGCCTTTATCCCACAACTTTTACATTATGAAAGAAACATATCACAACTGGTACTGTCCCCATCCCCCCATCCCCCTCCCTCACATACTCCCACTTCCTTCTCACTGTGAATGGAATATAGTGA
>NC_051386.1:6482931-6490431 GCF_015228065.2 Penaeus monodon | reverse complement strand
CAGCTTATCTCCCATAACATATTTCCCAACCAGCTGTAAGACAAAGGTGAAAATTTCAATATACTTCAGAAAAATACAGAATAAAATTTTATTATCTGTTATTAACCACACCTTGAAAATTTAAAGCATACTTTACATTTTTTCAGGGTTGTCTGTTCACTTAATTTCAT
This sequence comes from Penaeus monodon, assembly GCF_015228065.2. Lineage (NCBI taxonomy): Eukaryota > Metazoa > Arthropoda > Malacostraca > Decapoda > Penaeidae > Penaeus > Penaeus monodon. The sequence goes on along the minus strand of NC_051386.1, from coordinate 6,490,261 downwards.
CTAAATGCTGCTGTTTTTTCTCCAACAGAAGAGTGCATAAATATAATGTATAATCTCTTTCCTGGAACTATGACTTAGTGTAGTCTCCCATTCTATACATCCAGTATATTCCTTCCTACTGCTGCATAATACAATTAATTAACATATCATAGCTGTTTTACTGTACTACTTAATGTCATCTAATTCACAGTATTATATTTTACAAGAACTTAGTCAATAACTTCAACCACACAGATAAATGATAAATGTTTAAAAGACACTTCTCCATCAGCACAGGTCTTGTACTTGGCATGACCTCCTCGCCTGTAGGTGCTCTGGCAAAGGCCATTAAACATTCACCTCATTTACTCTGGCATGATAGAGCGTACAACTTCTCTAACAATTTTCTGTCAAGTAAGGAACTAGGCCATACTAAATCTTACTAACGGAGATCTGCTGGCTTTTCCTCTAGTATGAATTGTGGAAAATGCAGCATTTATCTAGAAATGCTCCTCAATTATGCTGAACTGTAGGTTTGGCACCACATATCACAGCAAGATTCACATGGAGACATAATTAATAAAAATAAAAGAAAAATTGACAATCTTCATTCTAAAAGCCACTGCAGGGTCTTAATAAACATGTATAGGTACTAAATAATAGATTCATAGTAATATCATATATTTTATTGTTTAATATCAACCATCATATTGACATATTGACTTTCTGGACTGAAATCAAAATCAGCATCATGTATGGGAGTAGCTAAGTAAAGGCCTACGTAAAAGAGACTGCCACGACGTCAACCATAATTCTTGGGCAATATATCAAATGACAGTCACTTCCCTGTCAACAGTACATCACTATTTTAGTTTAAAAAAAATTTGTTTTGTTAACAGTAGCTTTCATGGTTTTTCACAGCTTCAAATCTCTTTCCATTAGCTTTAAGCCAAAGCAGAATCTAGACAATTATTTTCATATTAAGAACACAGTTCCTAATGTCAATCTGAGACTTTGGTACATAGTTTTCCAATAACTCTTCAAGGGGTAAATTATGTCAAATGAATATTTCTTTGTATTAGTGTATAACGACTTTAAATAACACAATAAATAAGGCGAGAACAACAGGTAGAAAACAATATCAACAAAAACAACACACCATCAAAATCCATGAAATACCATCAAGATCACCACTCAGACAACGAGAAACAACACCGACCATACCAATCACACAGTCCCTCCCTCCACACCGTCAACTCCCAACAAAACGAACCCCAGAACCGGCCTAAACGAAAGCGTAGGCCTACAATTCACCTTATACTTCCTCTTGGGTGGACAATAGATGATCTCATTGGAATCAATTCTCTGGATGAGCAAAGCGTCATCATCGCCAGCGTCGAGTTCCATGAACCTGTCGCTCGGCAAGTCCCTCTCCATCGCGTCCCTTACAGGTCGAGCATCACCTTTTCATTGAGTAAATTAGAGAAGTAGAAGGAGGAAATGGATGTCAACTCCTCGCTCGCCTTCTTCTCATCCTCCAAATGTAAACAACTATATCAAGGACTATAGTGATTTCATTTGTAATGCGTATTAAAAATAAATCAATGGTTGCATTTGTTATTATTATCATCTGTGGTATATAACGTGAATTGTTTTTAAATAAATTTCATTGTATATGTTTTAACTTTATGTATTTTCTTATTTATTAGGTATTTATTTGATATTTCAATGGCCGCCATAGAAAACGTAAGAATATGGTGATATTTTAAGGGGTAAATTAAATATAATATCGTCCGTCTAAAACGGGTAGACTATTAACATAGGTTTTCCTTTTGTTTTGAGCTGTTTTGCTTTTTCATATCTGGACACATTATCATCTTCATGTTCTTAAAATTCTTTATTAATGATATATGGTGAAGCAGGAGACTTAGAGGTTCGTAGTAAGGAATGTCTCTAGTTCTACCTTTACAAGTTGTATTGATTATATATAACTTATATTTCAGAGTTTAGATTGTATATCTTTATAATTCACAATAATAACGTGGAAAAAAAAATACAACTAAACATGGTGGTGATAAAAAAAAAAAAAAATCCCAAGCACGCAACCATCCAGTCACACCCTTTAGATTACTGCGTCGTTTTTTTTTTTTTTTTTTTTTTTTTTTTAACATTATATACTTGTTAAATTGTGTAATTTTTATCTCTGATCGCGAAAGTCTGGCGTTTAGCTTCTGGATTATTTGTTGTTACAGATTTTAATCGCGGGTAATTAGAAGATGTATGATAATATACATGCCAAGCTATTAACTGAGTATATGATAAAGAGCTGTCTGTTAAAAGATACTGAAGGTGATAATAAGCCTATCCCTGTTGTGAAGCACTGCATTTTTTGACAAACCCAGAGAGTAAACATTACCAACCATTTTTAAAACTTTTTATCATATTCGAAGAAAGTCATTTACTCACACCTGCTTTTATCCAAACATACAGATATAGGACATCGGCAAGAGATAAACGGCACAGGTGTTTTCATATTTCCAGTGTGGCACTGAGTTGAAATCACCCCGCTGTAAGGTAATTTCCCGTAGGTATTTTAGAAGCCAAGACCATGGTCACAAAGTAATGTCATCAGCATATCTAGAACCGCACAAGACCGCGAGGCTACAGAATTACACAATATCTAAGGAAATGAATTACAGTGACTTTCCCAGTCGGTCAGATGTCACCATACATTTCTTTAATCTTGGCTTAAATCACTTTCATTTTCCATTGCAATGATTAGAACCGTGTAGTCCTGTGCGTAACCAAATCATACTGCACGGCCAAATACACCTTATAAAGATCTTACCGGCGTAAAGTTGTAAATCCATGTACACTTAACTTTCGGATCGACCCAGGGAGAGAGTCACGAGTCAAGCAATTATCCCTGGTGTGAGTGGAATTTATGATTGAACGAATCGGGACGTGAGGTTGTGAGTGAGATGAACGTGAGTGAGTGAGGGCCGGTTTAATCTAGTTAGCTCAGCAAAGTCAGCATTTTACGGATGCGCCTCAGACTCGTGAGACGCAGTAAGGTGTACCAGCGAGGGTGTCAAAAAATATCGTTACTTACCTGTAGGTTAAGGTAGTAGTATTACTGAATATATTAACGTCAAATAGGGAGCTTTAAAAGATGGTCCTTAACTGAAATTTACCATAAAAAGTAAACAGAATGAATTCCTTATGTGTTATTCCTTATGCTATGTATTATGTGCCATTCCTTATTCCTACATCAAGGTGAAGAAGTAGAAGTAAAGGGGAATATACTCATAGAATCATAAAATCAATCATCATACACACCGGCATAAAATAGTGTGTAGACACGCTTAGTATACCCAGCTACGATAATTATCAGATTGACCAACTAAAGACAATTTATTATCACTGTCACGAAAGGTAGCGGCAGAACACGAAACCGATAATGCTTGGGAATTGTGCAAGGCCATTAATCTAAACTGCCGACCATCCACTAATGTAACATGTTAATTGCAGTGTACGTTTAGCAGGCTTTATGGTGCTGAGCAACTTCAAATGTCATATAGCTTAATATTGTTTGACCCGTGTGGTTTGTAAATATCACTCATTTGTCCATTTAGCTGCTTTCCAGAAAATCTGTAGATATATTTTTCCAACTTGGTTCTCCTAAGTGATTACCCTTCAGACAGGTACAGTTACGAACAGAAGTCGTATGTCATGAATAAGGCGTAGAATCCCTCCCTACAGTAACTTGCTTTACAATGAATCTTTGTTTGTGTGTTCGAGATGGACTTCGAATCATTCTTGACGATCATGGCTCACAAAAGCGAGATTCCCACTAATACCGAGTCCCTAAAAAGTAGATTTGAGCGCACACACACATGTAAACCTTCAAACATACAAACATATACACCATCTTTCAAACGCAAATACCTGCAATACAAATCCTAAGTATCGGGACGAAATCTATAAAAATCTGTGAAGTCACGCCCACGAAGCTCAAATCTCCATCCTTCAACAAACTTATTTCAAAAGTCATTAAATAGCTTAACCCTTAGGTAGCTTCCCACCGAGGCTCATACTGATCCCCGGGAGCTGGCGCGAAGAATCCTAAACTGTTGGGAAAGCTACTGGTCTTGCATGTTAATGATAGGCAGAGTGATGGGCATGAGCGTGTACTTACAATTATTCACCATATATAAACACTCACATATAAGTATGAACTTGAACACACACACACACACACACACACACACACACACACACACACACACACACACACACACACACACACAGATATATATGTGCGTGTGCGTACACATTTTGGCAGACGACAATGTGACAAGTGTCACATATTTCATTTTGATATACTGAATACACACACACAGAAAAACGTGTATATAATATATATAATATATATATAATATATATAGATATATATATATATATATATATATATATATATATACATATATATATATATGTATATATATATATATATATATATATATATATATATATATATATATATTTCATTTTGATATACTGGATAGACACACACGCACGCACGCACGCACGCACACAACACGCACACACACACACACACACACACACCACACACACACACACACACCACACACACACACACACACACACACACACACAAAGATATATATATATATATATATATATATATATATATATATATATATATAAATATATATATATATATATATATATATATATATATATATATATATATACATGTGCTTGTGTGTACACAGACGACAATGTGACAAGTGACACATATTTCATTTTGATATACTGAAGACACACACACAGAAAAAAATTATATTATATATATATATATATATATATATATATATATATATATATATATATATATATATATATAATTTTAATGTATATACACATATATACATACATAATATATATATATATATATATATATATATATATATATATATATATATATATATATATATATATATATAATATATATATATATATATATATATACATGTGCGTGTGTGTACACAGACGACAGTGTGACAAGTGACACATATTTCATTTTGATATACTGAAGACACACACACACACACACACACACACACACACACACACACACACACACTATATATATATATATATATATATATATATATATATATATATATATATATATATATTTCATTTTGATGTAATGAACACACACACACACACACAAACACACACACACAAACACACACACATATACACACACACACACGTATATATATATAAATATATATATCACATTTATGGACGCATATCAAAATAACTCATCTTATTTATCTGACAACCTTTACTTTCCACTTGACGAAATACTGACCGTGAATAACCCCCCCCCCCCCCCCCCCCCCAAAAAAAAAAAAAAAAAATATGGCAGACGATGCCAAAGAATTTCGAAGATGATATTGAAGTTTCGATATTATAATCCCACGCAAATGTACCCGGAGCAGTAAAAGAATCAAACTCACAATACTAATATGCAATACGCAATTGGTATGCATAAACATCGAGGTTTTACATTACATCTGCCCGTGCTAACTTTATTCTTTTTTTTATATAAGAAAACTTCACTGATTTCTCAGATCTATTATTTTGTGGTAATAAACTTTGGAATCTTAAGAAAGGAAAAATCTCACATCTATCAGTGGTATAATTACAGTAATGAGGATAATGACAACAATTATAGCAATGATGATAACAATAATACTTAAAGCTAATAAGGATGATAAGGCCAATAACCAAGTGAGCTGTTCTGGGGGAGGGCCCTGCTTCATCCTCTACTGGTTCACGATACTTTAGCCGAAATATAACTCGTCAAAGGGCCGTATAAGAGTCGTGTGTAACGTGGAATCATCAGAAAATGGCGCACATTTTGGCCACCAAGAAGGAAAACGCTTAGGCAGATCCTAGCATGTTTCTTTGGAGACATTTAGGACTCGGACCCGATTCCTTTTCCTCCCATTCCGAGGCCAAGATCAAAGACGTGGCCACCTGTCCGATCTTCCTCTACTCGTCATGTGTCTTAAGGCCCGTGAAACCATTCCCCTGGCAAATGGTCTTCAAGGGGAATGTGAGGAAATTACAGCCGAGATTCCTGCAGACGGAGGAGGGGCGGGCAGTAGCTGGAGTCATAGGTTGCTTAAAAGAGGAAGGAGAAGTGGCCACTGTCAGATGGAGGACCTGCTGTCGGTACACTAAATCTAGGGAAAGCGACCACCTCCATGAAGACATCACTATCGTACAGAAAATATCCTCATGATGCCAATTGAATGAGAAGCGAATTGCTCTGAACTCGGTCTTCCATGACCCACACGCTTCGGCCATGAGGGACGTGACAGAGGGGACTATCTCCTAAATCGTTTTATCAGAGAATAAGGTTGCTGAAGAAGAGTAACTGATGCTCTGAGTTAAGGAAGTAACTACTTTTAAAAGGAGATCCCACTGTCCGATCGAGGACAGCAGACCTTCAAGTTCCTTTTTTTGTTAAGAGTAGCTGGGCATCCTTGCTGTTAAGAAGTAGAAAGTGAAGGAAACAGTGATTCTGACATATCCACCAGCAGTACGTGGGGATAATTAGTATTCAATATATCCATGTCTTGGCTAATTACGACCAAGAAAGGTTGTGAAAAAAATAGAGCAGCTGGCTATAGTACACGAAGGAAGAATACCGGTACCAATTTACCAAATGCCTTAGCAGCATTATGACAGCGGAGGAAAGACAGGCAGGTGGATGAGACGATGCCAAGAACACGGCCAACAGCGACGATATGCAAAATATCTATCTGAAAATACAAGAGGAAGGGGCTGTACATATATTTTGCAATGCCAACTGACACGAAACTTCGGAGAGCCAGGGGTATTATCTTCTTTCCCGACATCCGAGGGCAAAGGGTTAAACAACAACCTCAGGTGCCACTGCCAAGCATTCTGAAAGTAATGGTATTAGTCCTGTCATTACCAACACAGATACCGGTAGCAGTAGTGATGATAACAATAGTGATGGTAATGTTGATGGTAATGATGATGACGATGGCGATGACGATGTTGATGAAGATTCTACTGCTGATAACGACGGTGATAAATTAGTTTCTCATTGATACCTCATTATTCAACGAAGTGTGTACTCTGCTCACCTGTTATGTCCGTACACCTGTTGAAGTGATTGCTTAGTCACCGGTACTCTTGTCATCCTAAACTGGATTATATCAGCTGTAAACAGAAACGCTGACTTACTGGTTGAATTTAGTATAGAGTAGTATATTTA
>NC_051386.1:6475431-6480431 GCF_015228065.2 Penaeus monodon | reverse complement strand
TATCATCATCATCATCATCATCATCATCACCATGATGATGATGATGATAATAATAATAATAATAATGATAATAATAATCATAATAATAATGATAATAATAGTCATAGATAGTAATGATTATGGTAATAAAGATAATGATGATGATGATGATGATATAATAACAGCAGTTACAATAATAACAACGATAATGAGGGTAATAATCATAATAATGATAATGATAACAACCTTACAATAATAATAATATTGATGACAATAATAACAGCAAATTATAGTAAGTAGATGACATAAAAAAGTTCAGTATTGAAAGATAAATACTGCAACGAAAAGGTATTCTCACCCACACTCACCCAACTGCCCTGTCAAGGTTGCACCACACACACACACACACACACACACACGCTCACACATACATCGTCTTGCAAGGTCAGCATACTTAAGAACCGGCATATACCCCTCTGTTAGAAAACGTAAGGTTGATTACAGTCCCGGGTCTTTCTCCTTAACCCTCCCCTCCCCCTCTTCCCTCTGTCTCCTACCTCCCCACCTCACCCCATTACGCAGCGCCGGTTAGCTCTTGGCTCTGTACTAATAACCTAATCTTGGCTAATCCTCAAGCATTCTGTCATTAACCTCTTAGTTGTCATACTCGAAGACACGCCCTCTGAGGTGACTTCCGAACAGCCAATCAACAGCCAATTATGGGATGACGTCATAGGGGCACGGCTTTTGACGCACGTGCCTAAGTGAACAGCCAAAACCTGTATGCGCAGTTGCTCGCTTACATTATCCCGATATACCTTTCCAAGGTTGAATTTGTGCATCTGTTCGCCGAAATAAGCTATTACATAAATCCTAATACTATTTTAAATGGATTTGCCGTATGCTAACGTGGGTACAATAAATTCGCTTTCTTTACCGCCATCTGTAGCCATCATACGTACGGCAGCTGCAACGAGCAACGTGATTGGCTAACTCACCAGGTCTGCTCGCAAGCTCATTGGTCAAGAGTCACCCAGGATAGGTCGCGATTGGCTCTCCTTGGCGGTGTGTGCAGGATCGTTGTTTTGTATTTTTTTAACGATTCCCATTCCGTTTACAAATCGATAAGGACACGCGAGTACCCTCCACTGTCGAACAAAGCCTGCGACTGCATTCACAAACACCTTCGCAATCTCTGTCGACCGGAAATTGCATATGTTGACAAGTTATCTACAACTAGAAGAAAAGCGGGAACTTGTAATGGTGCGATATCAAACTTTACTGTCCTAATTGCATCTTCGACATTCCCTATGGAGTGCGAAGGTTCGTGGGGTTGCATGAATATTGATCACAGCGATATAACAGTCTGGGCCACGACCTCGAAGCTCTCATGCGTTACAGGTCGAAGGAGTGGTCGACTTTAATATAACGATGCATCTGCCAGTGATCGACCGCCAGCACTCTTGGGGGCTTCACTCGAGTACTGAAGCCTTGCACAGAAGCTCCTTTATCTGTTGGAAAAGTCGATGATTGAATTAAGGTGACACTTTTTCTCGCCTTAATATTCTCGTTTTTTTTCTCAGTGTCTCGTTTTTTTTTTTTCTTTCTTTCTCTTTTCTTATCGCGTTTTCTCAGTTTCTCATAATTACTCCATTCTTCGACGCTTTTCTCAGTATTTATTTTATCTTATTTTACGTCATTCTTCCATGTTATCTTGTTTTCCCAGTCTTGTTTTTATTTGCCGGTTCCTCATTTAAATCTTTTCTGTGTTTTATTTACCTCTTTCCCCTTTTGATATCATATTGTTTTTTTTAATTTCTTTTAATTTCCTGTTTACTTATTTTTAGTTGTTTTCTGGCGCTTTTCTTATCATATATTCCTCTTAGTCTTATTTTTTTTCAGTATCTTTTGTTTTGTCATATTTCTTTTTGTTGTTATCTTGTATTCTCGTTCAGTTTTATTTTCGTCAATTCATTTTATTTTATATCCTGTTAAAAAGCCATTTGATACTTTCCACCTGTGAACGTATTTGCATCTATGACTAAATGCCAATCGAAAGCTCAGTATAGTTTATATGCTGATATAAATACTTTAATCCCCTATAGTTTTCTATAACATTTCCATCACCATTTACCATTTTCCATTCGTTATTTTTCCTTTTTTCCTATAGTTTTCTATACCTCCATCGGCAACCCCCCCCCAAAAAAAAAAAAAAAAAAAAAAAAAAAAAATCTGACTTAAATTCTAAACAAACGGCGTGTAAAGGGGAAACGAGCCTTTATCATTTACCTTTTCCCACTGTCTTTTTCCTTTCACGCGCCGACAATGACAACAACTCCGGCGCTACAAGACAAAATATTGTAGAGAAAGAGAGAGAAAAAAAGTAAAAACCGACAGCTAAATTGATGATGATATTGGAAATGATTATGTTATTGATAAAATCATCGGTCAGATAAGAATATGAATGTTAAGGATAACGATAATAAGATAAATGTAACGGATAACGAAAATAAGATAAATGTTAAGGATAAAGATAACAGAAATGACATTACTGATGATGATAATATTGACAATGACAATGATAATATTCATTGTAATGAGTAATTGTGATAATATCAATCATAATAATAAATTAATAAAATAATGATGATGATAATATCTAATAAAAATAATATTTCTAAAATTGATAATAGTATACAAATCAACTAAACGTAAACCACTAGTATTATAAGTATTTATATTGACTATAAAAATAGTAATAAACAAAACAGTAATAATGATAGTTATAATATCTAGTATAATTATACTGATGATAATATAAAAAGAAGATCAACTTGAACTATAAGTTCACAACCCGCATTCTGAGTACATCCGGGGGTCAGTAAACAAGCTTCGAGAGTTCCATGACGCAGCATTGTCCACGATCAACGAAAATTTGTTTTTATCGAATGGTAATTAACTGAAAGAAATGCTATACCAATATTCGTAAGTATAAAAGTTGATAATTGTTCTTACGGATGGTTCTCGCGAGAGAAAACATATACAGTGTTGGCCAATGAGGATAAAACATTGTTTATCTGTATTGCTAATAGTAATGATGCAACTAATAATGATGATGATTATTGTAACAATGATAATAGTGATGATAATAATGATATTAATGTTGATGATTATAATGATAGTTATTTGAATTATAATTATTATTATCATTATTATTACTATTATTATTATCAAGGTATTTTAACACGGGTAGCCCCACTCCAATTTGAGTAAGTCCCGTATTTCAAATATTAAATGTATTTTTGTTTTTTATATCATTGTTTCTTGCCAGTTAGTTTTTAACCACTAAACCATTTTTTAAGGAAAAGGCACTGAAAAAAAATACTGTAAAATTATCTCACTATTACTATTCTTCATTATCATAATTACTAGCATAATCATTGTTGTTATTATTATTATTATTGTCATTATTACTATTATCATCATTATGATAATATTAATGATGATGATGATGATGATGATGATGATAATTTGAAAAATAATAATGATAATGGTAATAATGATAATTGATAATGATAATAATGACACGATATTTTTATTGTCATTATTATTACTATTATTATTATTATTATTATTATTGTTGTTGTTATCATTGTCATTATTACTAGTGCATCATTTATAATAATTATTATCGTCATTATATTTCTTATTATTATGATTTTTTTTTGTAATCATTATTTCTATTATTATCATTATGATCATTATTATTATTATTATCATTATTTTGTTTTATCATTAGCAATAGTATCCTTATTGTTATTATTATTTTTATCATTATTATTACTATTATCATTATTATCATCATTATCATATCATTGTTATTTATTATTATTATTTCATTATGATTATCATGATGATGATAATAATAATGAAAAAAATATTATAATGATAATAATGATGACAGTGATAACAGCAACAGGAACAATGATAATGATAATAATAATAATAATTATAATAATAATAATAATGATGGTAATGATAATGATAATGATAATGATAGAATAATAATGCTTGTTATTAATATCATTATTGTTATTATTGTTATCATGATTATCATTAATGATAATAATGATACTGATAATGATAATAATAATAATAATATCACCAGTATCATTATCATTATTATTATTATTATCATATTTATCATAGTCATCATATTCTTAATATCATTATTGTTGTTTTATATTTAGTCTCATTCTCATTCTTATATATATATATATATATATATATATATATATATATATATATATATATATATATGTATATATATATGTACATATATATATATGATAATATATATATATATATAATATATATATATATATATATATATATATATATATATATATATATATATATATATATATATATATATATATATATATATATATGTATATATATATGCATGCATGCATAAACGAACAGACCATGAAAGGCAATCGAGCGGCAGAGCAAGTCATGCTTACGAGCCAGCATGAGCAGTGCCGTCCGTCCGTGTTCCAGCCGCTCCATCACGGGAAGTTCCTCTGAGACGCTTAATCAATGAGGCGCTGGACACTGCAGTTTGGTGAATTTCCCGGAGCGTGTTTGGGGGTGCGTTCATGGACAGACAGCCTTGCACTCACGCACTGAGACACACACACACACTAAAACACACGCATATCTATCTATCTATCTATATATGCACACATATATGTATATATATGTATAAACATATATATGTATACACACACACACACACACACACACACACACACACATATATGTATATTATATATATATATACATATATATATATATATATATATATATATATATATATATATATATATATATATATATATATATATATATATATATACATAATGTGTGATATGTTTTTATGTATGTAAAAACGTACAAACACACTGATACGCACCTACGCAGGCCATACAAATACTAAAGAAAGGGTCAACAATAAC
>NC_051386.1:6465431-6467931 GCF_015228065.2 Penaeus monodon | reverse complement strand
GTATGTATGTATGTATATATGTATGTATGAGTGTACTTATATGCCATTCAATTATTTCTAAGGCCTAAGGTGCATTAAAACGTTAATATATTTCCCTTAATGATTTGAAAAAAAAATGCTCTGACTGGAAATATCGAAATTAGACTCTTCCACTTCCAGGAAAATGCTATGGCCGTTTCATCTGAAAATAAAAAAAAATATTGATTTTCATTTCTCGTTTTATTTTATCTCCACTTCTGTCCCTCATTGCTTCCTAGAAGTCCTAATCCAGCTTTTCCAGCTATATACCGATGGAGAAAAAAAACTATTTGTGAGTCGAAGCCACTGTAAAAGAGACGATTTTTCATACTTTTTAAAATCACCGATCCATCTAAATATTTTACCAAATCTCAGAAAAAATTTAAAACTTATTTCAACGTTTAAAATCAGGAACATCTGGATCATCTTCCCATTTCCGCCAAAAAGAATAACTTCAAGGATACTTTTTACATGAGGAATCCCTCGTTATCATCTTTCCCCATTTTCGAAATCGTCTTTATAGGCCTTTATTTATTTATTTATTTTTTCATTCCTCTCTATCTTCCATTTCGGGTCATACAGGCGATTATACACCATTCTCCTCTACAGTAATGGGCTAGCCGCTGCTTATGATTAATTAGCTCTTTGTTAGAGCGTCTAATTATGTTGCACCCATATGCTGGCGACGTTCCTCTCAAGGGTCAGCGGCTCTCACGGCAACAAAGCTGGACACTTGATTAAAATTCTTGACTCGTGATATTCCGGACAGCAACACCGCCAAAGACTTGTATATCCCTGATGCTTTCCAATAACGCATCTTTTGAGTATTTCCTCACTTGGTCTTCCATGGAAAGCGCACATATTCACCGTGGTTAGGCCATTCCCACGTGCATTTTCAAAATTCACCGGACATAGCGCTTCTCCAGCGATACACTCCATTCACAAGAAATTCATAAGTCTGTGCTTGGAATACGGTTTAGCCACCGATTCGAGGAAGAGAGAGCCTTTGAAACATTTATTTGATGAAAATAAGATCCAGAAAAAATATATCTTTTTTATCTTTTTTTTTATCTGCGCCTCCCTGTTGTACTTTTTCTCATCTCGATTCTTTGCTGCCACGAGTCGTGTTCTTGAGAGGCGGCCTATTGTTGGAATTCTTGCATCCCTCTCCTTTCCAGCTCCGACCAGTCAATCAGTTTTCCATGAGAAGGTGGAGAGGCTCCTCAGGTGCTGGTGGGTTTCTCATTCCATCCCTCCTCTTTAGCCTCTTGTTATTATCGCCTCCTTTACCCTCCTTCTGTATCCATTCCATTCATCGTCTCCACTCTCCTTCCTGTCTGTCTTCTTTCCTCTCTTTCTTTTCTTCTTTCTTTTTTTCTCTTTTTCTACCTTCTCTTCTTCTTCTGCCTCCCTTCTTCGTCCATTCTATCTGCCTCTCATCTCATTCTTATCTCATGAGCCTTTCCTCCTCTTCCCTTTTCTCTGCCTCTCCTCCTCTTCCCTTTTTCTGCCTCTCTCCTCCTTCCTCTTCTTCTGCCTCTCTTAATCTTCCCTCCTTCCTGCCTCTCACCTCCTTCTTTCTCTGCCTCACTTAATCTTCCCTTTCCTCTGTGCCTCTTCTCCTTATCTCCCTCCCTCTACCCATCATTTCCCACCTCACACGCCCTCGCTCACCTTGCGTACATTCAACCATCCCCCCTACAGCTCTCCCTGGGTCCAGCCATTAACCTTGGCAATGCTAATACGAAAGATGCGGAACCTGTTGTCCTCTGCGCCTGGTCTTCGCTGCCTTCTTCCAGGGCGTGTTGGGTCGGCGCCAAGTTTTTGCCCCCGAAGTGCGTGCGGCTCGCTAGACAACAGGGAATCTGGACCGGTGCCAAGTGCAGGGCCTGGAGTGTCTGTTGCAATCTCCAGGACCGGAGGGGTGGGGTGGAAGGGGGGCGGGGAGGGCTGGCATATGTCAGTGACGGAGGACTCTGACTGCCTATCTTTCTGTGTCCTCTGTGACTGTCTGTGTATGTGCGTGTTTATGCACAGACACGCAGACGTACAAACGCATAAATGCATACGTGTGTGTGTGTGTGTGCGTGTGTGTGTGTGTGTATATATATATATATATATATATATATATATATATATATATATATATATATATATATATATATATATATATATATATATATATATATTTATGTGTGTGTTATGTATAATATGTATATATATAATATATATATATATATATATATATATATATATATATTATATATATATATATATAATATATATAATATAATATTATAATATTATATATATATATATATATATATATATATATATATATATATATATATATATATTATATATATTTGTGTACACACACCACACACACACACACACACACACACACAACACACACACACACACACATCTCTCTCTCTCTCTCTCTCTCTCTCCCTCTCTCTCTCTCTATATATATATATAT
>NC_051386.1:6392931-6395431 GCF_015228065.2 Penaeus monodon | reverse complement strand
AATAATGACAATGATAATGAGATAATGATGATAATAATAAAAAAGATGACTATGATATTAATCACTGTCACTGTCACATTCTCGTGTGATTTCGAAAGGAAGCTCTTGATAGTTGGTCATTTTCTTTTCTTCAAGTGTTGATGATGTTCTGGTCCGCTGGTTGTGCCTCAGACTCTTTTCTGTGTAGATGGCCATGTCCCAGGTAATTCTAACATCTCCATTTTATGTGATTGTCAAAGATTGCTGATGGATGCACCACTTGGTACATTTCTATTCAGTTTTTTAAATTTCTAAATGCACCCACAAGGCCGGTTTGACATGGCGCTTTCTCTCTTTGAGCAAGCTCCTTGCGTCCACTGACAATGTTACTGTTTCCATGAGGTCTTCACACAGTCTACACAGTGGTTTATCTGAGGTCTTATCTATGCTGTTATTTCAACTTCAAGTTCCTGTTTTTTTGTTTTTTTTTAAACTTATGTTTCCTTTTCTGTTAGTCCTGGAGACTGTGTTCTACTACGAACACCTCTTTCACAGCTGCTTGAAGCACCCATTTCTTTTCCAGTTCTCAGTGGTGATCCGTCCTCTCCCTCCTTCCTTCCGCGGAAGATATAGTCTTATGAGATGCAGAGTTCTATTCGTTGCTAATCTATTCCTGGTTCTTTCATCTAGGCTGAGGAACTCTTCCATCGCCCAATTCCCAAAACCTGCACTTTATATGTATATGTATGCTTACAGCTCAGGCGTTGATACCACTGATCATATTTCCTGCATCCTTTACTCTCCTCATTTAGACTGATATTATCTCGCCTTCAATGCAGGATGTCAAGTTATTTGCAGCCTTCTTCTTTATCTGCCCTGGTGTGGTGGTCATTTGGTAGTTGTATTCCACTATTACCAACTCGATTTCTGCTTTTAACTTCTAGCACAGCTCACTTGTCTAGCCCAAACGACATCGTGATGTCTCGCGTGGGTCTAGTTGGTCTTTGCTAAACGCTATTATCTCTCGTAACAATAGGGTTAATGGTAGCATGGTTATTATAAAACAGCAATGGTGATTAGAAGTCTCCTTCGAAAATGCAGCTTCTGATGTTCACTTGTCCGAAATTTGTTCCTCTTCCAGTTCATCATGCTATTGCTGATTATGGTAATCATGTTCTTGGCTACTCCAACCATCTCCAGACATTTCTGGATCCACAAGTTATATTCTTTTTATTCTCTTCTGCTCCGAGTCCGTTCCTCTCCAGGTGCTGATACAACTTCTATCCCATGAATCCTGTCAGTAACCACCACATTTTGGGCGGGCAGGCGATAGGGCGGTAGTTGGTAGCCTGAGTGCCCTTTATTGGGTTCTTTAGGACAAGCAGTCATCACCCTAGCACATTTCTTTGGCACACAGTCTTGCAGGTATAATTGCAGTTTAGGGTACAGTACTGTCAGCTTCTGAAGCCAGTAGTCCCGTACTAGGTTAGAACTAGCTGCTTTCCAGTTAGTCATCCTATTCACACCAGTTCTAATGTCTTCCCTGATGCCGTGGATCTCTGTTGACCTGACCTCTTGCTCAACTTCCTCTAGCCAATTTGCCCGCTCATTGTAACAGACTTCTTCTGATACGATATTTCTGAGATGTGGTTCCTTCAGTTAGGTCCGGTAACTTTCCTCCTCTCCCCTCGTCTCTCCATCTATATTTTCTCATATCTTATAATCTTAATTCCACCTGCCTTGATTTTCAACATGTATGCGGTACATAAAGTGTCATTCTCCATAAGGTGGTATTTTCTATTCTTTAGTCTCTATTTATTTAGTCTTCTTTAGCATTCCCATTCTTAATGTGATGGCATACACAACTACACCACAGAATTCAATTCTGTAATGTTCAGTTTCAATCCCCTTGGCAGCTTCTTTGACTTTCCAAATTTCTACTCTCCATTTTGCTCTTTCACATGACTTCAGTAATGGTAATCCTTTTCACTTCTAAAAGCAACACATCTTGAATCCTTTTTCTAAGAGCAATGAGCTCTGGGCTGACATTTTCCTGGTGGTCTAGAGCAAAGTACTGTGGGTTCCTCTTCAGTTTGGGTATTGTCTTTGTCCATGTGTTTTTCCGTGGATATTAGATGTTTCTAGGTCTGATGTATCTGTGGGATGTTTATTTCTTACTCTGAGAGCTATTTCCTCTTGTACCAGTCTCTAGTCACTTCCTACTAATCAGTCTCTGCTTACTAACTTATTTCAGCTCTTCGTCGGTGTTTCGAGCTATCCACAGGTCTAGCAGTGTTTTCCTGTATCCCTGTCCCGCTGGCCTGCTCCTGCTGTAATGACCGCCTGTTCTCCTCAGTGCATCCTAGTCTCTTATTCAGTTGTAGTGGGAGATGATCCACAGGACACCTGCCGGACGCAACACCTTCGCTAAACGCTCGTCTAATTAGTGTCGTTTGGTTGAGATTCAGTATTTGATATTCTCTCATCAGATGTGGTATGTGCTTCAAGTCAGAAGTTTTAT
>NC_051386.1:6367931-6377931 GCF_015228065.2 Penaeus monodon | reverse complement strand
TTGCACAGCAGTTGTAGGACAAGTACATGGCATCTAAACCTCACCAATCCCAAGTCTTTCACGCCTCTTTCATCTACCTTCCCTTCCTCGCACATTTTATTCCTAACCACGTGGTATTTCCTCCATCCGCCACGAGTTGGCGCTGTACGAGCTCGCGCCAACCCGTCCACCGCTAACACATGGAGTCAGTTCAACTCTCGTAACCTGACCGTGAGGAGCACCGAGCTGCGCGCTGACTACCCGCCCTGTGTGCCGATTCCAGTGTGTTGTTACCGTGAGTTGTTGCAGCAATGGACTCTAAGAGACACCCACCTAGACCTGTCAACCTCGAGGAGGCTGACGACGGTGTTGTAGAATTCTCTCCTCTCAACCAAGACGAAGATGAAGGCACTGTGACAATCGAAGTGCCCGTAACTGAAGAACGTGCAGCATGGGGTTCTAAGATGCAGTTTATGCTGTCTTGCATCTCCCTCTCCGTCGGCCTGGGCAACGTGTGGCGCTTCCCCTATCTCGTGCAGCAAGACGGAGGAGGTGAGTGTCTTCAGACCATTCCGTTTGGAATAGCAGTTCGCGGCGTGGACAGCAGGGGGAGAGAGACAGAGAGAGAGAGAGAGAGATAGAGATAGATAGATAGAAAGAGAGAGAGAAAGGAACGATTTCCTGTTCCTTGTTGTTGTCCTTTTTCCTGCCAGTGTGCAAGGACTTTGTGCGAATGTTAGCAAATATTTTGGTGCAGAGTCGGTTTAAAGAAAGAAAAGGGAGAAAGACTGTGCGTCGCGTGGCCCTGCCGAGGCCTTCCGGCGCGACGGTGGCGAACTTGCTGGCGAAGTTGTTCACCTTTAAGCTTCGCTGATCAGTAGTTATTGTTGCAAGTTTCTTTAGGTTCACACAAAAATGCATCATGAGTTTTGCATGAGTTGAATATAGCTAGATAGATAGATAAAGATAGATTGATATAAACACACACACACACACACACACACACACACACACACAAACATCACACACACACACACACAAACATACACACACGCGCGCGCGCATGTGTGTGTCTACATATATATATATATATATATATATATATATATATATATATATATATATATATAGCTATACTATTACTTATTATATAATAATATATATATTTGTTTAGTAATATACTATAATATATAAGCATATAGATATACATACAGATTAAAATCCATACATTACGCTATTCACACAGACATATAGTTTAGCTCACACATACACAAACACACACACACGCATAAGAACACATACACGCATAAACACACACATAAACTCACACACAAACACACACATACAGATAGATAGATAGATAGATGAATAAATAGCTAGACAGATAACAGTACATAGATGTCTTGTATATGAGTTGTATGATACTGTTATCTCCGTATACTGTTATACATGTGTGTGTAAATGTGTATATTTGTACAAGCCTGTGTATTTGTGTGGGATTTTATGATTGACAGATGAAAAGAGGATCTGATAAGAAAAAATGGATAGATAGACGGTACGGTAGATAGGTATAATATGAAAAAATATTAATGGGGGTATGTGTATCATATATATATATATATATATATATATATATATATATATATATATATATATATATATATATACATATGCATATAAATAAATGTGTGTATGTATATATATACACACATATACACACACACACACACACACACACACACACACACACACATATATATATATATATACATATATATATATATATATATATATATATATATATAATATTATATATATGTATATATATATATATATATAGTATATATATATA
Organism: Penaeus monodon; assembly: GCF_015228065.2. NCBI lineage: Eukaryota > Metazoa > Arthropoda > Malacostraca > Decapoda > Penaeidae > Penaeus > Penaeus monodon. The sequence goes on along the minus strand of NC_051386.1, from coordinate 6,376,100 downwards.
TATATATTATATATATATAATATATAATGAGATAGAGAGAGAGAGAGAGAGAGAGAGAGAGACGGACAGACAGACAGACAGACAGATAGACAGACAAACAGACACACAGAAAGCAGACAGACAGACAGACTTGATTGACAGATGAATGAATGGATGGACTTTAGAAGACAGCTAGGTAGGAAAGAAAGATAGATATAAATAGTGTTCGACAATTTATTCGATAAATTGATAGATTAATTTTGACAGGCAAATATATATTTCTCACATCACACAAACACACACACACACACACACACACACACACACACACACACACACACACACACATATTTACACGTAAATGAGAAATACTGGTGTGGTAGAAAGCTATGACTGGGCGATCTGGATGTACTCAGCCTACATAAACTGATTATATTTTTTATTCTGCATCATCATGACCGCGTGATCACGATGAATCACTCTACCGCCTTAGAGCACTAAGGTATTCATCCACACGCTGTCACATTCATGCAAAGTACACACTGTCTGCTCAATGCGGCGGTTTCGGAACGCTTCGAACGGTTGCCAGTGCTTGATCGAAACAGTGTTCGCTCTTCGCTGTGAAACCGGATGAGTTTGTGAATCTCATGATCTTTGGGATAACGATGTATCCAGATGTGTGCGACTGTGTGATATATGAATAGGTAGGAAAATATACAAATAAACAGGATGTTAGGTCGGTATACATATAGAGAGAGAAATTATAGAAAAATAGAGAGATTACAAGAGATTGAAAAACTCGATGTGCCTAGTGTTAGTGCATGGGAGTTGTATTCCTGTGGTGGCGGCACTTTGCTGACGCATATAATGGCTGTTTAAAGACCCATGCTGACCTGTGACCCTGGGGATGATATCGATGCACAGAACATAGACTTTAAAATTGATAGTGTCATTGAATAGATGAAAACGAGCCAATTCCCTTTTCATTCATGTAATTAGGGGTTCGTAGTAATGTCGTAAACAATAGTGTGTATGTATGTGTATATTGTTCACTGTGAAAGCCTCCATCTCCATTATCAAGATAGATTCATTGCTTGGATATATAATCTTAAGCGGATGGAATGGGGTTTAAGCTCACCTTATATTTGATGATCCCAGTCTGCAGAGTTGACCTTTGCTGTACGGATGACCTGTGGCCTTTGTGATAACCTTTGACCTATAAAGCCAATATGAGGATCTGGGGTCACTCCGCTTGAAGAGCATTCTTGCATTCATTACCAGGATAATGCCATAATCGAAGAGAGGTACAGATAAAAAAGAGAGGCAGAAGGAATAGGAAAAGAGAGAGAAAAAGGGTGATGTTTGTCTCTTAACGTTAGAACGTTGAGGATGGTCATGCTGTGTGTTGAAGAGGCGCATTTGAAGGTTTTACAAGAGCTGGACGAATTTTACTTCCAAAGAGTGTCTGCGTGTTCATTTGACTAAGGTGCGTGCCTTTGGAGCTTCACCGACAGGCAGACAGACACAACAACATGCGAGAAACTCTCCCACACACGCGCCCAAGTTCAAACAGGCTCAATACGTGGCACTCGGTTTTCCATAACACACACGCGCTTACAAATACACAGCAACAGTCGCAGCAACATCCATAGACATAGAAGTAGACGCAGAAATAGACATAGGCATAGACATAGACATAGACACAGACATAACAACCACAGACACACCAGAGACATGCATACATGCAGACAACCTGATAACCCCATGCGCATGCCTGTGCTAATTCATACTATCATACACACACACACACACACACACACACACACACACATAGAGAGAGAGAGAGAGAGAGAGAGAGAGAGAGAGAGAGAGAGAGAGAGAGAGAGAGAGAGAGAGAGAAAGAGAAAGAGAGAGAGAGAGAGCCCCCGAGTGCACAGCTTTGAAAGTATTGATTTGCCAGAGTGGGGGACACATCACTGCAGACGCTCCGCCTTTGCTACCCCATGCACACTGACTAGCCTCGCTTTTAAATCCTGCACTTCGTCTGCGCCTGCATGCGCATTTCGAGACACGAACGATCCTCGCATTTTTGCTTCATTTCTCTTATTTTGGAAAGGTTGTGTAATGAATTTATGAAATACGAAGAAAAAAAAAGGGTTATGCAATGACCTTGTTAAATATGAAAATAAGGACTCATTCCTCTAATTATTTTTATACTTTGCGATGCACAGTCCTCCAGGCTTAGCCGCATAGACATTTCGAAATTCCCTTCGTTGTATATCAAAACTTATTTATGCGTTATATGCGAACGTGGGACACTCAAGCATTTATCTCGAGCACGTTGCTTTGCCCGTTCGTTTGTCGTGACAAATTGCTTGTTTGCCTCTGCCTGTTTACATGTGCGGCTAGTTTGGTTGTTTGATTAATAAAACAGTAAAAAAAATGAAGATAATGAGGAGAATGTTGATGGTAGTGAGTAACAAGAACAACAACAACAGTTGTAACATAAAAATGGTAATGACAATGGCAAAAAGAAAAAAAAATATGAAGATCTTTCTACTGATACGTAGTAATGATGATAATGATGATGATGATGGTGATGATAGGATAATAATGGTAATGATAATAATAATAATAATGATGATGATGGTAATAATGATAATAATAATTATATTATATAATAATAATAATAATAATAATAATAATAATAATAATAATAATAATAATAATAATGATAATTCTGATGACAATGATTAATAATAATGATGATGATGGGATATATATTAGTAAATGTATTAACTGTTACTGATAATTATGAATGTGATATTAATATAAACAGCTATTACTTTACTGTTTAATGTGATATTAATGAAGCATTATTATGTGATATTCATTTGGAAGTCATGTAAAAAAAAGAAATGTATTGAACTTTTGAATTTTATTTTATCATAATTACTCGATGTCTCATCTTTTTTCGTTTTTATTTTTTTTTTTACTTACTTGTTCATAATTTATAATAGAAAAAAAAAGTTTGTAATTCAGTCGGTTTGTTCTTTTCTCTCATTTTCATTAAATTATTCATCTGTTTGTTTATTAATCTCTTTATTAATTTATTTACATACTTATTTATTTATTCACCTATCTACGCACCTATTTCGTTACTTCCTTGCGTACATATTCATTCCTTTATTTTGCTTTAGATCGAGGCGCGCGAGGCTGTACTTAAGGATACGAATATTTTATCGATTAGACATGCCATGACATATCGATTTTTCATTTCTGTGATCATGTCATCCTGTGTTTTATTATTTGTCCCTTTGCTGCGTCGGTGATGAAAGAGATGAGTAGGAGAAGCAGTTGAATAAACGGATAAGAGAGATATGAGTGAAGAACGAGATAAATGAATCAGGTATGGAGTTATTACGTGGATATTTGCGTATGGAGAGAGGCAGGTCGATTAATGAAGTAAATTTGATTTCTTACGTACATAAATAAATGAAAATAAATGAAAAGAAATAAATTTTCTGACCTTCTTTACTCTCCCCTACCCCCCCCCCCTCAAATTCCACAACCGCATAATCCGCATAAAAAAAAAAAAAAAAAAAAAGAAAAATACTGTTATCGTGTCACGAAAATCGATACACACGTCTGCAATGTCAAGACGAAGGAACGAGCGATGGATAGATCTCGATAGATAGTTTTCGTGGCTGTAAATATCTCTTGCTTTTTTTGAGAGGGAAGGTGTGAGGGAGAGGGAAGGGGGGGAGGAGGGAGTAAGGAGAATGATTACTTAGTGGCCGGGGCTTTTGTTTTCGGAAGATCACAATCCCGTTATGGTGTATCTTTTTTTTTTTGGGGGGGGGGTATCAGTTCTCTATCTTCTTTTTTATCATTATTATTTATGATTGGTAGTTACTTTTTCTTTTTTGGTCTCTCCCTCTATCTTTCAATCTCCCTCACTTACCCTCTCCCTCCCTCATCCTCCCTGTCTCTCTTCCTCCCAACTCCCCCCACTCTTAAATAATAATAATAAAAAAAATAATGAAAATAGTAACAAGCATTATATATATACCACCGTAGCGTAGCGTACACTCTACTACACGAATCTGTATACTGTTTGTATAAACGTACTATCTGTGACGTATTTCCTGTCTGCAAGCTTATCTAGAGCCTGACATCCAGTTTACATTTCGAGAAACATATAAAATTCCATTAGGATCATTATTATGTGAACTCAATACATTATTTTACGTTGATATTGATGCAGTTTATAATCTCATGTACCACATTCTTTTAAAAAATATTCACGTATGCCAATCATTCACTCAAAATACAGGCATACATATACGTGGATGAATACAAATATATGTACTTGTGAACGAGATGAAATGAAACACGGCCACAATGATAAGGGAAATGCTAATTCGTGAAAATTCGGGTCTACGCACATTCATCAGGCGTTAAAACCGAAAACACGAAAGTAATAAAAAACAAATAAATAAATAAACGAATAAATAAAACCAATAATATAAAAATTACATACATAAAACTACACACGAACAGACACACATAAACAAACAAGTGCACTCAGTCATGCGCACACACGCACCCACTGCGCACACGTGAGTCCCCCGCACATACCCGCTCATGCACTTTCATTCAGCACCGATCGCAAAGCCTGATAATGAATGCAAGTCCCGACTTTGCCTGTGTGCTTTATGTGGTCGATGATGAGCAGGAAACAGGCGGTTTGCGATTGTTGTCATCCAGGTGCGGTCATGCAGGTGGGTTTCTGCAGACAAGGGACAATTATCCTGATTACTTGTGGTAACATTCTTGGTATGTAGCAGGACCTTTTGCATCGGTCGCAAAATGAGGAAGAGGAAGTGAGAGAGGGAGAGGGAGAGAGAGAGGGAGAGAGAGGGAGAGAGAGGGAGAGAGGGGGAGAGAGAGAGGAAGAGAGAGAGAGAGAGAGAGGGAGAGAGGAAGAGAGAGAAGAGGAGAGATAGAGAGATAAAATATGTGTATATATATATGTGTATATATATATATATATATATATATATATATAGTATATATATATATATATATAATAATATATATATATATGCACACACACGCACACAACCAAACACAACACACACACAACAACACACACAAAACACACACACACACACAACAAACACACACACACCACACACACACACACACACACACACACACAAACACAAACAAACAAACACATATGTATATATATATATATATATATATATATATATATATATATATATATATATATATATATATATAAAGACAGACACACACACACACACACACACGCACACACACACAGCTATGACCCGTATGTATATGACAGCATACATCTGGTCTAACACAGCCACAGGGTACACACATAAACCAGATTCCTTCTGCTCCTCAGAGGTTTCCTTGCTATCTTATGAAGCTTGCGGCTGCTGGATTGTGTACTGTTCAAAGAGAGAGGCTCGAGGAGACAAACCAGTGCCCCTTATTGTAACTACTTGTTGGTGAACCTCATGACCTGCTTCGGGTGGGGAGAGTATTCACGGATTGTAACGGGATCACTTACTTACGTTCTATCACATTTCTTCCCGGAAATCTTCAATAAATAAAAAAGAAGAAGAAAAAAAGACGAACGAACGGAAGGTAGAATACGATACGATTTCGTTTGTTATCATGTTTTTGCTTGTTTATTTCAATAGATCCTCTCACTATTTATGACTGCGGAGAACAATATCATTTCCCAGAATCAAAGTCCTCTCTCTCTCTCTTTCTCTCTCTCTCTCTCTCTCTCTCTCTCTCTCTCTCTCTCTCTCTCTCTCTCTCTCTCTCTCTCTCTCTCTCTCTCTCTCTCTCTCTCTCTCTCTCTCTCCTCTTTCCTGTTCTCCTGCTCGAACCATGGAAAAAGGAGTCTGGCAAGTAAAGGCCAGAAAATCTCACTATTTTTTTGCCTGGGATCGTGGAGTCGCTGTCCCCCAGGACTTGTGAGGGTCTTGTTCAGATGTTGGATATACGTCGATGGTTCAGTTTATTAACGTGAATATGATTCATAGCGCATGAAATGCGACGATTTTAATGGAGGAAATAAGAAAGGAGAAAGGGAAAATTTAACAGTATGCATCTCTGCCTTGGGAAGGGAATTCAATCATTTAATATCAAAGAAAGAAGTCGAACATCGTCGAGTTTTTTGAGGTTATCCCAAGGGGAGTTTGACAAACACCAGCAGCTCCTTGTGAATACATCCCTGTCTCATTGCCTCGATTTACAGTTTCTTGGTAGAGTAGCAGGATGCGCAGTATTCAGTATTATATAAAGGAAGCAGAGGGGAGAAATTACTATGTATGTAACTAGACGTTTAATGCTGAGGGAAAATGCGATATTTTTTCTCTAATAGCAACAGTTTTTGTAGTAATAAAGGGTGGTGATAATGGTGGTGAAGGCGTTGTTGATTTTATAAGACATAGAATATAAAAAGCAATGATGATAGTGATGAAGGCATTAATGAGAACTACAATACTAGGAATTTTGATTATACACAGATAATAATCATCATGACCATCACAGTTATCCGTTATCATCACAAATGCAACGTTTGTCTGTTCTCTCCCCCCTTTCTTGTTACTTTTGCTTTTTTCTTCAAGACACGAGCGTCTCCCTGGTTCTCTTGCAAGAGATTTAGGTCCCCTTTAAGAATCAGGGTTTAGAATCGCCTTGGATAAACAGTAACGTCTGGGAGCCCGACCACCGTAGAGCTCCTGAGAGTCGTGGAAAGCCCTTCTGGGGGCCCCTGGGACGCCTAGCTTGGGCCCCTAAGCTGCAAAGGACGGTCGGGACACGCTAGGGCGGTGCATGTCTCAGGCGAAATCTCATCCTTGGAAATATCTTAATCAGCAACGCGCCAGGAGGAGGCGAACCGAGGGGAGAGGGGGAAGAGGGGGGAGGAAGGAACCAGAGGGCCGTGGAGGGGAGGGAGCGAGGAGGCGTGGGGGGGAGGGGGAAGGGGGTATCAGGGTGGGGCCACGGGGATAGTTGTGGGATTCAGTCCGGATTGTAAAAGGGATTAAACCCAGACGTCCGATTGTCTCCAGTGGCGTCAGATCCTTTGTTTAGAGCATCGCGCGTCTCTTTTGTTTCTCGTTCACTCTCAGTCGTCGGGGATCCTTTTAATTTTACTTAAAGCAACGAGGCATTTGATTCCATTACGACTTTTCGGAATAATGTGCTACTTTGTTATTCTTATATCGGACGTTGTGCAAATAGTGATAAAATAATGAAGATGATGGTGATGGTAATCATCATCATCTCACGTTCCTCATCATCATAACGATGGTGATAATCAAATAAAAATGATAAGACTGACAGTGAATAATAATCATAATGATGATGATAAGAATGATTCTGATGATACTACTACTACTAAGGATAATGATAATATAATGTTAATAATAATGATGATGATGATAATAGAGATAATAATAGCAGTCATGATTATGATAACAATAATAATATTGATGTTAATAATAATAATAACAATATAATAATAATAATAATAATGATAATAATAATAATAATAATAGTAATAATAGTAATAATAATTATTATCATCATTATAAATGATAATGATACTACTACTATTGATAATGATAACGAAGGTAATAATGATCAGAAAGAATAACAACCATGACGTTAGTGTCTGTATGAGACAGATAGAGAAAGAGAAGAGAGAGATAAATAGATAGATAGATAGATAGATAGATAGATAGATAGAGAGAGAGAGAGAGAGAGAGAGAGAGAGAGAGAGAGAGAGAGAGAGAGAGAGAGACATACACACACACACACACACACACACACACACACCACACACACACACACACACACACACACACACACACACATACACACACACACACAACACACACACACAACACACACACACAACACACACACACACACACACAAACACACACACATATTAACACATCAAACACACGAATTACACACAACCAAACAGACAGAACAGTACCTCACTTTTTTTCTCCCCGAATCGAGCGGGTGACACGGAGCGGGTAAGCAAAGCGACCTATCCACATAGACAGACCTCGAGGAAGGAACGAGTTTGACAAAATAACACTGTGGGAGATCAGATGTCGA
>NC_051386.1:6362931-6365431 GCF_015228065.2 Penaeus monodon | reverse complement strand
GCGAGTGGGGGAGGGGGAGAGGACGAGAGAAGGGGGGGTGGGAAGGGAGGTGGGAGGAGAGTATGACTAGGCCCCTGAATGAGCATAACTCACATGCTGTTCTCCCCTTCGTTATAATTAGAATTTTGATGGTTGGATTCCGTGGCTGAATCTGTATATCCATACGTGTAATGCTCATCTTTCTGCTTCTCTCATTTGCCGTGTTGTCGTAGTGGAGAGATGACCGTGCTTGCACTTGCACTAATATTGCAAGGGAAACTATGGTGAGCGAGGTGCCATCTAGTCTTTTTTCACTGTCGAGGTTTAAGCAAAGTAAAGACTGTTTATCTGTACGTGTTTCATTTTGTACCCTTGTCGTTTGCTCTGTCCACGAGAAGGTGTCTTAAATACTGTATGTTCACGGCGTAATCCATTTTAAGTTTCTGCCTCGCTCTGCTAGCCCGAGAGAAAACTTTTTATGGCAACACAAGGAAAGTTACTAGTAATGCCAACCGTTAGAGAGAATGAACCACAATAACAACAGCAGACGAACTCTTCCAGTATGTTCCGTCCCCAAGAAATGGACTAATGGTCTTTTCGGAAACAGTAATAAGAGAAAAATTGTTATTTACCTTTGCGTTGGCATCAACGACACGTATGCCGGCTTTTGGCAGTATTAGATTACAAGGTCTTAGCTTGGGCGAGAACTAGACACTTTTTCTATTCCCTCTAACTTTTCGTTTTCTTTTTCTTTTCTTTTCTTTTTCCTTTGTCGTATGGGTTGTTTCGATAAAGTTACAAAGAGATGCCTTGTGTGTTTTCTTTGAGTGATGTGGCGCACTGATGCAAAATAGATGAATTTAGCAGAACATGAATATGGCATCTGTAACGTGTTGAACGTCAGCATTAGAGCTTTGCTCAGTATTTTATAATTATTTTTTTTATTACTCAGGTAGCTTTTAACATTTGTTCCTTTAAATTTAGGAAAAAAAATATGTCCAATAACTTTATCTCAAAAATGGATTCAGGGTTCACTTCCGATAGTCTGAAAATCAAAAATAGCTGAAAGGAAACATTTTGTTAGTACTCAGCTTCGCGCACCGGTGTTGTCAACGACCACCTTTTATAAACGTTTTATCGACACCTCGCTAGAAACCAAACCACACCTTAACAGGGCAGGGCGACCTTATAGGTTCACATTAAGGTGATGATAATTATCAAGTATTCAATCACGCTAATTGCAAGCGATGAGACCCATTAAATGTAGCTAAGCGACTCCCCGTTGCGAAGACAGGCAAGGTCGTGGAAAAAAAACGCGTGGCCAACACTTGCCAGGGTGTCGGTTGCTTGCAGGGTAAAAGCTTGCCCAATTTCCCCTCTTGCAACATCTCAAATCGTTAGGAAGAGATAAAACGTAGATGGAGCTTCTAATCTAATTTTTTTTTCTAAATCCTAAACGGGAAAAGCATGACAAATATACGAAAGGAAAAGATGCGTGACGTGCTTGACTTAACTGAGTATGGAGACAAGCGTGATGTATATTTAATGATTTTACAATATGACAGCGTTAAGATTCATTAACCAGTGACGTAGCTAGTGACGTGCGGTGAACCTCCCCCCGAGCAAAGTGATTGAGCTAACATCGCAATACCAATCCTCACGTGATGGGTGGAGTGATTATTAATTAAGCAAAATATGGACAATTAAGGGGCTTCGGGTGCGGACAAGAAGGTCACCGGTCTTCTGTACCCCATTAACTTATCCCTGTGCCCGCCTTTCGAGGTAGCTTATCCCTGTTTGTTTTCGTGTAGAGCTTAAAGGAAGGATGGATGGTATTTAAGAAAATAAGGATGAAAGGTATTTAAGAAAATTAGGATGAAAGATGTTTAAGAAAACGAAGATGAAAGGTGTTTAAGAAAACGAAGATGAAAGTTATTTAAGAAAATGAAGATGAAAGGTATTTAAGAAAACGAAGATGAAAGGTATTTAAGAAAATTAAGATGAAATATATTTAAGAAAATAAGGATGGAAGGTATATAAGAAAAAGAAGGATGAAAGGTATTTCAGAGTGATTATTATGCGTATGTGGGTCTTTGGAATATTTTTTTCTCGATACTCCGGGCAGGTGCAGCCATAGGCAAAATTATAGCCTGCGCAGCTAAACAATGCTGGTAGGTGAGGAAGAGAAAGAGAAAGAGGGGAGAGAGAGAGAGAGAGAGAGAGAGAGAGAGAGAGAGAGAGAGAGAGAGAGAGAGAGAGAGAGAGAGAGAGAGAGAGAGAGAGAGAGAGAGAGAGAGAGTGAGAGAGAGAGTAAAGTAAAGAGCAATGAATATAAAATAGAGAGCTTTTATCTTTTATTGATCTTAAAGAAGAAGACTTGAGCAGACACACAGACTTGTCTTAGTTATTAAAGATCATAGGAAAGGGGTAAGGGAGACACGATAGAGTTAACACGGTCTAGTTATCAATAAATAGTTAACCATTCTGCCTCAACAGTTGGCATTGAGACTGAATAATGCCG
>NC_051386.1:6350431-6352931 GCF_015228065.2 Penaeus monodon | reverse complement strand
GTATCCAACTACCCTCCTCTACACCACACATCACACACACACACACACACACACACACACACACACACACACACACACACCCACACACAACACAACACCCACACACACACACAAACAACCCCCCCACACACACACACAACAAACACCCACACACACACAACAAACACCCCCCCAACACACACACAACAACAAACAAACAAACCGGCCCCCCCCACACACAACAAAAAATCACCCCCCCCCCATCCCCGCACACACAGAGACAAACAAACCCACGTAAATATGCATTGCCTGGACCAAGCGTGGTCAGAATCCGGACAAAGAGCCGAAGAAACGCCTGGTCTCCTGTGAGGGAATTACGGGTCTGTGAGATCAGGTTCGAGGGCGATCCTGAAAGGTGAAATAACTGCCCGGGGATTTCTGTGGCGGAGGACGCGAGCGGAGGGCGTGGTGGTTTGTTTACTTCAGCGCGAAGGAATTCAGTCATTAAGTCCTAAGCTGGTTTAGAAATGTGGGGGACTTTGTTTGGATTTGATGGGGAGCTGGAGAGGTGGGCTCCTTCAGGTATAAGCACCCACGAATGCACACACACACTCACACGTACACACATGCAGACACACACACACACACGACATACATGCACGCACGCATTCACACACACACACACACACACACACACACACACACACACACACACACATGCAGACATGCACACATATATACATCCACAGAGAGAGAGAGAGAGAGAGAGAGAGAGAGAGAGAGAGAGAGAGAGAGAGAGAGAGAGAGAGAGAGAGAGAGAGAGAGAGAGAGAGAGAGAGGAGAGAGAGAGAGAGAGAGAGAGAGAGAGAGGAGAGAGAGAGAGAGAGAGGAGAGAGAGAGAGAGAGAGAGAGAGAGAGAGAGAGAGAGAGAGAGAGAGAGAGAGAGAGAGAGAGAGAGAGAGAGAGAGAGAGAGAGAGAGAGAGAGTGAGAGTGAGAGAGAGAGAGTTAGTGAGAGAAACGATCTTTCACATACAAACCTTCAAATAGCCAACTATATTACACATTCATGAGTCAATGTTTATTTTTCTCCAACATAGAACTCTTGGGCATATAAACTGGGCCAAAAGCAAGGAATGAACCCCCAAAAGTGAACTAAACGAAACCAGACGAAACCAGAGTCGAGAGTACGAAACAGCGTGTGAAATAAAAGAGCGCACAAAACGCACTCTTGAGATAATGGACGCGTAATACTAAACCGTTTTACCTCCTTACATATATACTTGTTGTAGATATCAAAATAGTATTGAGTAGACGGGGTTATATTCATGGTTGAATCTTGTTGAATCTTCTCACTTGCGTTTCATTTCGAGCAGAGGTGTCTAGCCGTTGTGGCGCCTCGGAATACAAAGATTTCATTCAGACTTTTACGCAATTGGCCCCTTCATTTTATCTATATATACACCGTATGCATTTTTTGTCATAGTTTCCAATGCGGATTACGATTAAAGATTAAAATTCCGGTCACCCGCATGGCACGCAATCGTATTTATAATAGATTCACATTTGGGTAATGTTTTCCCAAATCCCTGAAAAAAGCGGTGCACCGATTGCTTATTCGATAGAAAAAAAGCTATTCTGAACTAATACACACATATTTCTCTTTCGGGATGTGAGATTTTGCATAACCAGTGCGCTGGGTTGCACCGACGTATTTCAACTTGGTGCAACATATCTTGCAGTGTTTTAGAGTCTGGTACGTGACCTGGGTTTATGAAGTGATAACACCGGGTCCTCCAGAACCCCAAGGCTTAAGTGGTTCGTAGACAGGCATTCACACACACGCAGAAACACACATACACACACAGATATATATGGAAATAAGCACACAAGAATAGAAACACACACACACACACACACACACACACACACACCACACACACACACACACACACACACACACACACACACACATCCACACACACAAACACAAACACACACACACACACCACACACACACACACACCACACAAAACACACACACACACACACACGCAACACCACACACACAACTCTCACATATATATATATATATATATATATATATATATATATATATATATATATATATATCAATATATATAATATCGACGGCCACTGTCAGTCGATGTCGACTATGGCATTATTGTCTCTACCCACTCCCGTATACACACACACACAAATATATATATATATATATATATATATATATATATATATATATATATATATATATATATATATATATATATATAATATAAGATAGTAAAACGTGAATGCATACAACAAACAACGCACAACAAAAACAAAATGCATGCACAAAACAAACGTGCCACAATCACAAACAAACAAATAACAGATTCCCCCCCCCCTACCCCATGTGGCTATCCTAGCTCCCTGTAAACAGCATGGAATATCAGGTATGAGGATGTGAGTATGAGGCTCCGTCTGGGGGCATGGCGAGGGCAGCCTAGGGTACCACCC
>NC_051386.1:6332931-6335431 GCF_015228065.2 Penaeus monodon | reverse complement strand
GACAAAACCATCTTCTAGTAATTTTAAGAAATTAATGACAATAATGATAATGCTTGGAACAAGTTGTCTTCTCGTAACAGAGTCATGTACATATCTTGACCAAAAGAAATGTATTATTGTTCACCTTGCTCCTTTCATTTTTTTCTGATACTTTCAGGAAAATGAATATGTAGCAAAAAGCAGTCCGAGTTTCGTCTTTGAAAACTGCCGACTTTTTTGTTTCCAAATAACTGGAGCAAAATAAAAAAAAGGTTCTGTGTAACAATTTAAAAAAATATATGGTCAAAATATGTTCAGAATCCTATACAGCGAATACCCTAGTTTTTTGTTCGTCACTTATTGGAAGAATTGTAAAAAAAAAAAAAAAAACGTCTCGAGATCTCCTCAGTGGAAGAATAAAAAGGTGTGAGAGCTTGAAACTACAAACTCAAAAATGGCACTCACCGAGCTCGGCCCCATAAACGTCTAGGGAATTTAGAAGCAGAACCAAGTGATATTAAAAGTTATGGATGGTTAAATGCTCAACTTTAATCACAAAGACTAGATGGAAATTAACATAGCAATTAACAGATGCATGGTATCATCAAGAGAAACCATTCAGGATACAGTCAGTTAACAAAATATTCTGTTGCGAAACATGCAGTAATGCTTGACTATATATACCTACCATTTATCACACGAAGAGCATGTTATACCACGCTTCAAACAGTTCTTGGAAGCTATCAATAAAGCCATTACCTTCTCATATTCAAAGATGAAATACATTTGAAGTCTTTCTGGACTAACGAGCGTGTTGGGAATACGTAGGAACAGGGATTGATCCAACGTTCCCATAAGTCAGCAGTCAGCAGCCTTGCACCCAAGACGGTCTTCGGAGTTACCGGTGCAGTCAGTGGAAATAAATATTGACCGCCTTGTCTGATGCGTAGTTCCCAGGCGTTTACATAAGGTTTGCACTGCGGACTTGGCCCTTATACGGATACAGTCATATTTGCACACCGCCAACACCCATTGTCCTCGTGTAGGCTTTGCACAGAGAGTGTCTCGGGAGGAGAGCCGGCGCCCTAATAATGCAGCGGTGGAGTTGTTTGTTTCATGTCCAGTGAGGATAAATCTTATTATCTAATTTTAGAGAAACTCACCAGACTTCATGCTATGCTTTGGGGATAACATTGCATTTGTATCTTTGTGTGTGTGTGTGCGTGTGTGTGTGTGTGTGGTGTGTGTGTGTGTGTGTGTGTGTGTGTGTGTGTGTGTGTGTGTGTGTGTGTGTGTGTGTGTGTGTGTGTGTGTCTGTGTGTGTCTGTGTGTGTAATGTGAATATAATTATATATATACACCCTGTGTGTTTACAGACACAGGGTATATATATAATTATATACACATTAAGTTTTTGAAACAAGGCACAACCTACCCTATTAAATAAAGTTCAGTGTATGTAAATCACAAGAAAGGACGAACGAGAGCCTGCATATTGCGTGCTTGTGCATAGCGCAGCCCCCTGCTTGCTTTGTGCAGCAGAACATTTCCTCGCCGCGAAGAAAATTCGGAGATAAAGTGCCGAGTCACTTTTTACTCTAGGCAGAGTGTGATACACGCCCAGGCTCAGGAGTTGGTGATTGGCTGATCAGTTGGATTATTCACTCTTGCAGATGCATTGGATGACCTCGTGTTGCACTTGTGAGACGAAAATGTTGCATACAGTGTAACGGATCCTTCTGTGAAGATATGTTTGTGAATTGCTTGTAAGACGTTCATGGCAGATTCTTTTTATTATTTCTTAACTTCAAAATTCTCTCTCTCTCTCTCTCTCTCTCTCTTTCTCTCCCTCTCTCCTCTCTTTCTCTCTCTCTCTCTCTCTCTCTCTCTCTCTCTCTCTCTCTCTCTCTCCTCCTCTCTCTCTTCTCCTCTCCCTCTCTTCTTCTCCCTCTCCTCCTCTCTTTCTCTCTCTCTCTCTCTCTCTCTCCTTCTCTCTCTCTCTCTCTCTCTCTCTCTCTCTCTCTCTCTCTCTCTCTCCTCCCTCCTTCTCTCTATCTATCTATCTATCTATCTATCTACCTATCTATCTATATATTTATCTAGTCACTTCTGTCTATTTGCCTATCTGTCAATCTGTCTCCTCCTCCCCTTTCTCTCTCTTTGAGTCTGTCAATCTTGTTCTTTTTCTTTTCTCTTTCCTCCTTCCCTTCCTCATTCTTTTTCTTCCTCCCTCAGTACCTCTCACTCTCTTTCCTTCCCTCCCCCCCTCCTCTCTCTCTTACTTCATCCCTCTCTTTTTTCGTAAACTGAAACCTGTTTTAAAGTCTTGGGGCACATTTTTTTCTCTCTCTCATGGATGACGCCGCTTTGCCTAAGGGAATCTGTACCTTTCCTTTAACCGCGTGGAAAATCCCTCTATAGCGTGCTTCTGCGAACTTCACATAGTCAGTTTATGTTTACCATTACATTACAGTCTCTAAAACTATCGTAATCATGTAACACACATGGATTATTATTCGGT
>NC_051386.1:6325431-6327931 GCF_015228065.2 Penaeus monodon | reverse complement strand
TTAGTATAATGCTATAAACTTTGAAGCAGTAAGTTGCATATGCATTATTTTTCGACTGTGCCCCTGGAACAGTGTGCCAACATATAACAGGGCCACCTTGCCAATATCTGAATGCCGAATCAAAATAGAATATCTGTAGCAAGGTTAAAATCTGCCTTTTTGAAATGTTGGATGAAAATCGTTTCCTTTACCTATTCCTCTCTCTCTCTCTCTCTCTCTCTCTCTCTCTTTCTCTATTATTCTCTGTCTATTTCTTTCTCTCTGTCTCTATCCCTCTTTCTCTCTTTATCTCTTTTTTTTTTAATGTTTTTTCTCTTTCTCTTTCACTTTCTCTCTCTCTTTCTTTCACTCTCTCTCGCTCGCTTCCCTTTCTCTCTCTCCTTCCCTCTCCTCCCTATCTCTCCCCTCCTTCCCACCTCCCTCTTCCTCCTCTTCCCCCCACCCCCCTCTCTCTCTCACTAGGCTATTAGTGGTTAGTCGGGGTTGAGGGAACTGAATAACCCCGAGGACGAGGTTGAAGGAGGAGCCAATGCGGGGGAGTTGAATAACCCCGAAGACGAGGTTGAAGGAGGAGCGAGCGCGAGGGAATTAACCCCGAGGACGAGGTTGAAGGAGGAGCGAGCGCGAGGGAATTAACCCCGAGGACGAGGTTGAAGGAGGAGCGAGAGCGAGGGAATTAAATAGCCACAAGGACGAGGTTGAAGGAGGAGCACCAAGGCCCGCGCGATGGACCTGCGGCGTCATCTTTCAGGCATTCGGGTCTGACGTCTCGAAAAAAGAAGAAAAAAAAAAAATAAATAAAATAAAAATAAATAAAAAATAAAAAAAATAAGATAACAAAAACGGAAGAAGAAAAATGTGTAAGATTAACATTCTGTAATGAAACTTTTTTTTTAAGAGAGAGAGAGAGAGAGAGAGAGAGAGAGAGAGAGAGAGAGAGAGAGAGAGAGAGAGAGAGAGAGAGAGAGAGAGAGAGAGAGAGAGAGAAGAGAGAGAGAGGAGAAAGGAGGAGAAGAAGAGAATATGAGTAAGCAAAGAGGAAGGGGGGGGGAAGGAAAAGGGGAAAAGAGAGAGGATGTGAAAATGGGGGAGAAGGGAGGAAGAGAAGAGAAGAGCAGAGTGGGGGAATGAAGGAAGGGGAGGAGGGAGAAGAGAGAGAGAAGGGGATAATGGAACAGACAGACACACACACACACACACACACACACACACACACACACACACACACACACACACACACACACACACAACACACACACACACACACACACACACACACACACACACACACACACACACACACACACACACACAGACAGACAGACATCGTGTCTCTTTTTTCCCCTTTTTACTATAATGAAGCATGTTTGAATTCCTTTTTCCATTTCGTGAACTTCTACATGACTCATGCGCTCTGAACCCCCCTCCCCCCCTCCCGTCTCTCTATTGGCAACACATATTTTTTTTGTTAACTTCAAAAGGTCACCCGTTTTTTTTTTTTTTTTTCTTTTCTTCTTCTTTTTTTGTCGTGTAACGTGACGGTTTCCATATCAGTCTCTCCTAATTGATTTTCTACCTCCTGTGTTTTATCAGTGATTTTTTTTAAAAACTTGTTTCTCACATTTGCTTATCTTTTTTATGTAAGTCGTCATGATTTGTCTTCTTTCGAATTTTCTCTCACTCTCTCTCTCTCTTTTCTCTCTCTCGCTCTCACTCCCACTTTCACTCTCACTTTCACTTTCACTTTCACATTCACTCTCCTTCTCCCTTTCCCTCTCCCTCTCCTTCTCACCCTCACCTCTCCCTCTCCCTCTCCCTCTCTCTCTCCCTCCCATCTTCACCACTTACCTCTCTCTCAACAAAGGGAAACCGAGCCAGACGCGACCTCCCCCAGACCTTCAAGGGATCCAAAACAAGGATGGGCAAGCTGATATTATTGCACAGTGAGATGATAAGGAACAAAGGAGGGTCGGTGGGCGAGGCTTATTCCGTCTGGAATGAATGAGTTAATTGTACTTTCTTTATGATTATAGGTTTTGTCAGTCTGGGAGGTTGGGGGTAGCGAGTGTGTGTGTGTGGTGTGTGTGTGTGTGTGTGTGTGTGTGTGTGTGTGTGTGTGTGTGTGTGTGTGTGTGTGTGTGTGTGTGTGTGTGTGTGTGTGTGTGTGTGTGTGTGTGTGTGTGTGTGAGGTGTGAGAGAGAGAGAGAGAGAGAGAGAGAGAGAGAGAGAGAGAGAGAGAGAGAGAGAGAGAGAGAGAGAGAGAGAGAGAGAGAGAGAGAGAGAGAGAGAGAGAGAGAGAGAGAGAGAGAGAGAGAGAGAGAGAGAGATAGAACGATATATAAATAATAGAGAGTGAGAGAGAGAAGAGGATAGATAGAATCTCAAACATCATTCCATCGTATCTCAATGTGCACGGATTTAATGCTCAGGTAGTGAAAATTTATCATTGCACGCATGCAATCATTGCATCATTCACCCGCCTGTAAACATTAATCAAAAG
>NC_051386.1:6305431-6315431 GCF_015228065.2 Penaeus monodon | reverse complement strand
CACACACACACACACACACACACACACACACACACACACACACACACACACACACACACACACACACACACACACACACACACATCATAACAAGAAGACCATTAATTCATATAGCCCGACTCCTAACCACCCTCCTCGCCCGCAGGTGCCTTCCTGATCCCGTACCTGATCATGATGGTGCTGGAGGGGGCGCCGCTCTTCCTGCTGGAGCTGGGCATCGGGCAGCGGCTGCGTCAGGGGTCCCTCGGCGTGTGGACTCACATCTCCCCCTGGTGGACCGGTCTGGGCGTCGCCTCCACTATCGTGTCATACCTCGTGGGGCTCTACTATAACGTTATCATTGCATGGTGCTTCTACTACCTGTTTAACTCGTTTAAGGTGAGATGATGTTTCGTGTTTGTTTAATGGCTAGGATGATTCATTGATACGAGTCATGTTTTTCCATTGGATAAACGTGTATTTGATTGATCATGTGTTAGCACCTTTTTAACTTGACAAATTAGTCCCGTGAGAAGGACTGCAAGTAAAGTAAAAGCTCTTACACTGCAGGGTCCGAGTTATTTTAATTATTCATTAATTTAATCATCAAAATAAGTCATGTTACTTACCATACTTCCTTTCCAGACACCGCTACCGTTCGGAACGTGTCCCAACGAGACAAATGTGGAACTGAATTTAACGCTCCCTGTCGAAGAATGCGAAATGTCGAGCGAAACTGCCTACTTCTGGTACAGACAGACGATCGACGCATCTCCTTCGATTGACGAAACGGGTGGCATTAAATGGTGGATGGCCCTCTGCCTGACCCTCTCGTGGATTTTGGTCTGGGTGTGCATCATGAAGGGAATCCAGTCTTCAGGCAAGGTGAGGAATGCGATTTGTTCATACTTGCTGCATTTGTTTATTAATTTGTAAGAATTATCGTGTTACCAGTATTTAACGAGATAGTTAAAGGGCCAATACATATATCGTGAACAATAATTTTTATTTATGTATTATTATTATTTTTTTTTTTTTCTGCGAGATGCCGTTTTGCTTTTGATAACTTAATTTAAACTTGTAAGATAGTGTGATTGTAGCTTTGGATTATCAGGCATGAAGTTGGATATTAAAACGTTCTATTTCATCTTTGCAGGTCGTTTATTTCACTGCGCTCTTCCCCTACTGCATTCTCATCATTTTCTTCGGACGCGCCGTTACGCTGAAGGGAGCAGGAGAAGGCCTCAAGCACATGTTCACACCTGATGTAAGTCATGCCGGACAAATTCACCTCCCCACCCACTGATGGTCGGAAATTTGTTCAAGTCCTTACAAATATCCGCAAATAAACTAGCGTGCGCGAGCACACACGCACATACACATGCACACGCACACGGACACAGACACAGACACAGATACACACACAGACACAGCTACACACACACACACGCACACGCACACGCACCCCCCCCCCCACACACACAAGATATACTGTTACCTGTATTTAACGAGATAGTTACAGGGTCATTACAGATAACTGGCGCTTGGTTTCAATTAACCTAACACAGAAACCTTAAACTGACTGATCATTACCTCCTTGATATCTGACCACCACCCTTCCCATAACCCTGGAAATCTCATATCAATCTCAGTTCCAAATTTGCAATTTAGGAATACAATTGAAGCACCTTGTCCATGGCCGCTGAATTCTCTGCATGTGTATGCGTGTTCTGTGAATATAAATTTCTGAATGCCCATTGCTTAATTCCAATCACGCACGGCGCTATATTTACGTGTGGTGGGTTTGTTAGTGTGGTATGTCTGGTATTTGTATACGTGTTCCAATTACTGAAGGTGTTTTAGTCGTAAATCTTTTAAGGTTTACACGACTAAATGGCTGTCTGTAATTGTGTGATAACTGTCGTTTTTATTATTATTATTATTAAAAATTGGTTATTAATGCGATTTTTGATTGATCATTGATGTTTTGTATATACATTTATACTTCAAATATAATTATGTATTAATGATAAGATTAAATGGACATCTGGGATTGAAAAAACATCTATTTGTACTGAATTTTGAGAAGTATATAGCTATCATCTGAAGAGATATCTAAATATATATGGAAAGTGCAAAGCGACATTTGTTTTATTATATTTTATCATTAAAATTTTATTATGAAATTTATTTATAAGAAGCTGAATTTTGGAATTATAAAGGATTATAATAACAATGACTTTTTCTTTAAAATCTATTTTTTCAGTGTTTTGAGGAATATGCTTAAATTAACTCATACTACATCATCATATCGTATACAAAATGAATGAATATAATATATTATAATATATAATAATATATATAATTATAATATAAATTCATATTCATCTAGTACAACATAACTTCACAACAGTCAAACTTTACATAAAATCATATTCATAACATATGCAATAATATGTTCACACGCTTGGACCACACAATAATCATAAGACTAACTAATCATTCAACTGCAGGAACAGACATCACAACACATTATTATATCATTATCTTTGATTATTATTATCATATTATTCATTATCATCATCATTCATAAATTATTATTCATTATTCATCATCATCATCATCATTATCACTATACCATCATCATCATCATTATATTATTATATATATATATCATATCTATTATATCATCTTTTCATATCATAGATCATATCATTATATATCACCATCATTATATCAATTCAATATCATCATCATCATCATCATCATCATCAATCATCATAAATCATAAATCATCATCATCATCATTATTATCATCATCATCATCACAATCACCATCACACCATCACATCACCATCATCACATCATCATCACCATCACCATCACCATCACCATCACCATCATCATCCATCATCATCATCATCATCATCATCATCATGTTACATCCCAAAGAGCTCCTCTCGACCTCACACCCAATCCTCTCTCCCAAAAAACCCACAGATGAGTAAGTTACTAAACCCGACGGTGTGGATGGACGCCGCCTGTCAAGTCTTCTACTCCCTCGGGCTGGCCTTTGGGTCCCTTATTGCCTTCGCCTCCTACAACCCTA
The DNA here is from genome assembly GCF_015228065.2 of Penaeus monodon. Lineage (NCBI taxonomy): Eukaryota > Metazoa > Arthropoda > Malacostraca > Decapoda > Penaeidae > Penaeus > Penaeus monodon. The sequence continues at coordinate 6,312,343 of NC_051386.1, read as the reverse complement.
TGAAAAATAACTGCAAGAGAGACGCCCTTTTCATGTGCTCCATTACGGTGTTCACGGCGACCTTCGCGACCATCGACATTTTCGCTGTCCTCGGCTTCAAGGCGGTGGCTAATTATGAGAAATGTATTGAGTAGTGAGTATATTGAAGTTTAGGTTTTGTTGAGATGGTGTTTCTAATTTTAATTTTTTTTTTTCTTTTTTTTTTTTTGAGGTTTAGGGAGAATGGGAGGTTGGTTGTGAAGGGCCGGCGGAATTGGGCCTAAAGATTAATTATGCATATTAGTTACGGTGGTTGATTAATGCTAGAATGAATTATTTGCAATGACAGCATCGACTGTCTTGTTATTTTTTTCTTCTTCTTTTTTATCATCATCAAGTTTGACAACATTTGTTTCTGGTGTATATGTGCAGTCACGAAATAATATGTTCCCCTCTCCATAATCTTGTAACTTAATCCTTCAAAACGCATTTCAGCAACATTATGAAGCTGGAGAGCATTGCCCAGCATCTGCCAGAACACACTCAGAAGATCAACGTAACGATTGAGAACTACGAGGAAACGTGGAAAACTGTCCTTGGTTCGATTCAAGATTTCTATGAACAGAAAACGCATCATCATATCAAGAATTGCAGTGTTGCTGACGAACTGAATCAGGTAGAATATATTGCTGTCTATCTGCCTTATCCAGTCATGCATTCATTCATCCATTCATGCATTTATTCATTCATCCCTCCCTCCCTCCCTCCCTCCCTCCATCCATCCATCCATCCATCCATCCATCCATCCATCCATCCATCCATCCATCCATCATCACCCTATCTACCCTATCTATCCATCTATCATCTATCTATCTATCATCATCCATCTATCATCTGTTCGTCTGCTCGTCTGTCTGTCTATCTGTCCTATCGCCCTCCGTCTTCTCACCCTAGTCTCTCCGTCCATCTATCATCTATCTATCTATCCATCTATCTATCTATCTATCTATCTATCCTATCTATCTATCTATCTATCCATCCATCCATCCGTCTATCTGTCTATATCTATCTATATCTGTGGATGCTTGCACCTTTATGAGTGCCAGAGTGTTTTTTTCCTATTTGATAGTCAAATTATCTTACTATTTCTAAACTCTTATATGTAAGCAAGCATATTCAGATACAATATTCAGTAAAGTTGCAAGAAGATCCTTCCCTTTGCAGGCTGCTGAGGGAACTGGTCTTGCATTTATTGTCTTTACCCAAGCCATCGTGGAATTACCCGGAAGCAACTTCTGGTCTGTGTGCTTCTTCATGATGTTGCTGGCACTGGGTCTTGGCTCCCAGTTTGGCACCATGGAGGGCGTCATCACCAACTTGTTCGACATGAAAGTCTTTGCGAGAATACGGAAAGAAATTGTTACAGGTAAAATCAGCAGTAGAGCTGGGTTACTGTTTTACTTACAATACTCAGTCTTTAATCTTCATCTAATGCAGATGATTCAGTTACATAATTCTTACAGTCACATAATTCTTAAAATTGTTACAGGTAAAATCAGCAGTAGATTTGGGTTACTGATTTACTTATAATACTCACAATCTTTAATTTTCATCTAATGCTGATGTTGATACTAGTTATTAATGCTTTCAGGAGAAGGAGGATGTAAAAGAAAATGTTTCATTCGTTCATTCTTACAAGTTTTTTAGATATACAAATTAGCCTTGTTTATAAACTCATATAACCTGGACAGAATTATGTAACTGAATCATTTAAGTCCATTATATAGCCATTTAGCCCCTTCACTATGGTTCAGTCTTTGCCAAAGCAGGTTAGTTATGAAGTTACTAAATGATGCCAACAAGTATTATTTCACATATGAGTTTAAGACAAAATGAAAATAAAACAAGAAAAATTGTTTCCTTTTAGTCATCATTTTATATCTAGATGGTTAACAAGGAGTGTAGATTATGCTACCAAGGTTCAGACAGGAAATTAAAATAATTTTGGTATGCTATAGAGGAAATGTCTATTCGAATGACTAACTGCTTGCTTTTCTTGCAGGATGTGTATGCTTATCAGCACTACTGATTGGTCTGATCTTCTGCACGGGAGCTGGAGAATACTGGGTTGGAATGTTTGACACCTTCGCTGGCTCGATGGGTCTTATTGTGATTGCATTCTTCGAGACGATTGTCATATCTTATGTGTATGGTCACAAAAAATTCTCCGACGATATTGAGAAAATGATTGGTGAACGGCCTGGCATCTACTGGCAAGCTATGTGGCGTTTCATATCCCCACTCACCATCTTCTCCATTGTCGTGGCATCTGTCTACTACAGAGTCACTCATCCTCCAGATTACCCAGCTTGGAAGGCTGAGATGGTAAGTTCAAAGAAATATATTGCCATTAGAAACTTTGCTGGTATTACATAGGTGGAGAGGCATTTGGTGAAAAGATATGTTACTGTAGCCTTTATCCCTGTTTTCCTCAATTAAGAGTTCTTCTTGTGTACTGTCTGTTTAAAGGTAATTGCTACATGTAAATAGTGCTCTCATAGTCGATAATTTATTACAGATATTTTTCTGAAACTTTATGGGTTTTATATAGATGTGTCCTTTTAGTTTTCCCTTGGCACTCTCCTTTCTTAAAAACATCTTCTTTTGCTTTAATAATGAAAATTATCATACACATTATATATTCAGATATCCTCAGTATGTCTTGTGTATGATCAGGTATATTCACTTATATCTCACCGGTATCTCAAAGTTTATTCTAAACTGTTTTTGATTCTGGGTTGTTAGATTACTTTCACTATATTCAGTGTAATGTATTTTGGTTTAATCTGTTCCCTGGTATAGTTTCCCTGGCATAAGGTGTAGAATTAACCTGTTTAGGGTAATAACTTAAGATAGCATTTATAAATCTAAATGAAACACTTCAAGTAATTATACATATGCTTTAAAAAATATTTATATTGGTGAGTGAAAAAATAGTATAAAGTTCTCTTCTTGGAAACAATTTTTAGTTCTCTAATTTTCCCCTTGTACAGCTATCACTCTTATATTTTTTTCCTCCTGTATTATATTGTTTGTAGGGGATAGCTTGTACAAACATGATATGCCCCTGTGAGTTTACTTTATTAATTGGTTTTGCACATTGAAGGCTCTACAAGTATTTAGTCATAGAGAAGTCAAATACTAGTACTACCAATCTCATCTGTTTGCTCTTTTGCTTATTTTTTGGAAATATTTTCTTTTATCTTATATTGCTATAGTAATATTAGTAATTACATAATAATACTTATGATGTCTATAGTAATAATAACAGTGTCGATAATGATAGTATTAATAATATGGAAAAAAAATCACAAAAACTCCAGGAAATGTGAAATCAGATATCACAAGGTTACTAATTGATACCTTGGTGGCTGAGCAGTTTTAGACACATTTATGTGTACAGATATTTCATAAGAGAAAACTACAGTCAGCACTACATTTCTCAGCAGCATTGGATTAATATAGGTGTAATATTAATTATCAAATTATCTCTCTTCTGGCCAGTTACATTTGATTAAGTGAAAGAATTTTTTCTCTTAATGTAAGCCATCATAATTACACCAGTTTTGATGTAGCATAAGAGGAAATAACATGTGGACATCATTTGAGAGGAGTCATAACATACAACCATTTTTTTTTTTTTTTTTTCATTTATATATTCATTTCTTGCTAAGAGGTTATCCAAACCATTCAACCAAAACCTTTCTCTTTCAGGGTAATGCAGTCAAGGAACCATACCCAGGCTGGGCCATGTTTGTGTGCCTCATGCTGTTGATGGGCGGATTCTTGCCTATCCCTATCGTTTACTTCATGCGTCGCTTCCAATGCACACGATTTGACCATGACATCCAGACAGCTTCCATCAAGAGAGTCGAGACTACAATGTCGACGCAGGGCATGATCAAGAGCGAGGAGGTAAGGCATCGAATTTAATGTGGCAGTTGTGTTTTCTGAAGTACAAATTACATGATAAGTTTCTATCTCTCTCTCTTAAGGTTTGTTTGTATGAATACATTATTGTATTTCACCAATAATGTAATAACAATAATATATTCAAGGATGTTTGCATACAGAGGATAGCAGAGTATGCACATCAGTGTAATGCAGTGTTGTGCTTTTATTAGATTACTAGATGGGTTTTTGCTGATGAACAAATGTTGAAGAGTCATAAAAAATAGGCATTGGCATAGGTCTTGCATTATTGCAATAATGATAGAACAAAGAGAAAGATTGTGACATACCAGAGGAAAGCCTCACAGATCAATTTTTCCAGATGGCCATACCAGAGAATGAACTTTTTTTCCTAGATGTAGAGGTAAATTTCTTGTTAATTAACAACTGAAATGCTTTTACATTTTTTGTTTTGTTTTTCGTAACATGACCTCCATTGTCTAGAAGGAATTTAGCAGCTATGGAAAACTTAGAGTAAAATAGACAACTGGGATGTAGCTTTATGACTGTGAAACACTAGAGGTTTATACAAAAGATTTACAGTTATGTGTCTGTGATCATTCAGGTACTGAAACATTGGTACTCTGTACTTGGAATGAAATCCATTAGAATTAGTTTATGTTTCTGAAATCCTGTCAGACCTGATGTTTAGTATATTATGAAAAAGTCCTTGTAGGTGTAGATTTGTATCATAGCTTAGTTGCTATAGATAAAAGCATTCAGTGATCATTCATCCAGTATGTTGTACTCAGTCAATTTTTAATCAGTTCGCACTTGATATATTCATGGATATTCATTTAGTCATTTCCGCTCTTCACCCTAGCTTTAGAATTTGTTAAATTCAACACACACTTTCTGCTTGAGTTGTTAGTATCTCTGGGTATTAGGTATTTGAATATTACTGTATGATCATAGCATGTCACTTTGTATTAACACAATAACAGCACAACACAGCACAATGCAAACAACACAACACAACACAACACAACACAACAAAACAACACAACACAACACAACACAACACAACACAACACAACACAACACACATAATAGAATAAGCTCCCATAACATATGTTATTATATCATGAAAGTAATGCAGTACACTTTTAACTAAAAATGAAAATTTCATACGAGTAGATTATTTTCTGAACAATCATGTAATATTAGGTTTAGGAAAAGAAAAAAAAATCTGTCTTTATCTCTCTGTCTTACTCATACCTACTAAGAATTGCACACACACACATAGCACACATAACATGCACTCAATATGCATATTAGACTCAATACATACAGCACATATATCATACAATACATACAGTAGATACAACACATACAGCACACACAGCACTGTGACATACAGCATACATAGCACATACAGTGCACATAATTTACAGCACATATATCATACAGTACATACAGCACAGCACAGACAGCATACACACAACACAACACACGTAATACATGCAGTACAAAATGTAAGCATAAACAGCACAAAAAACATGCATAGCATACCCAGAACACATAATATTAAAACACACAGTACACAAAGCACACATGGCATACTTAACACACACAGCATATACAAACAAACACAGTACATAAAATACATACGCAACATGTCTAGCACCCCAAGACACACAATATGCACAAATGAAAAAAAAATATAACATACATAACATATACTACACACACAATACACACATCATACAAGACAAAAAACGCACACAGTACACAAAGCACACACAACATACATAACACCCTTCTGCCTCCACATACGGTCAAATGAACACAGAAATTCACAATTCACGTATTTAAATCAGATTATCATTGTCGTCTCCTCATAGGATAGTTTTACCTTTTTATCCTTTTTCTACATAGATATTTTCCCCCCACATTGTGTCGTTCAGTTTGTTATTTTTTTTATTAATGCTATTTACCTTGCTAACCTTCTCCTTATGCCTATTTTCTTTATTTATCAATAGAATTAAACAAAGTTCATGACCTTGTTTTGAAAGAGGTTTAATAGAGTAAAGTCAGCAAATTTTCAGCTATGAAATTCCTCAGAAATAAAGTTCTCTGCAAACATCCTTTGTATTTTATTTCGTGTTAATTTTGTACCATGTAACATAGATGTAAGCAGACATTATGTTGCAAGAAGGAGTTTTTTCTTGTTCAGGGAATTTTACTCACTTTTGTGCACCAAAGATTCAGACATACTTTGAACCTCTATTTCTACCCAACGTTATATAAGATTTTATTCAAGGCCAAAAAAGGATAGAAGGTGTGAGTGAACATTTATTGGTAACTTTTTGCCTGTAAAAGTTTTTTTCTTTTTTTTTTTTTTCAAATCAGGGTAATAATTATATTCTAAATATGTGATCATTATTCATAAGTAATTTCTTTGCAGTCAGTTTGTTAAGTATCCTTAATAACTCTGTTTATAATTATTTACATTTTTTTTTTTCTCACTGAGTTGCAGTAAGGTAAAACAGGAATTAAACCATTACTTGTAGGAGGAAAGGCCAAACTGAGAGTGTGTCAGGTTCGGAAATAGCTAAGAAAAGAAATTGTCAGCATAACTGCCGGGAAGTGATAACTGTAAAGAATTGGCTTTAGCTACAAAAGATGGAGGTGGACTTTCCAATTAATATAAATTCTGCATAAGTTAAGAAAATGAAAATGAATTAAGATCAGATCTATAGGTTATGTAAGGTAGTTATCCCTCCCTTCTCACCCCCATAAAGGAAAATGAAACCTTAACAGTGGAAAGAAAGCGTTCAAGTAGTTCATGTAGTTCGCGTCGACTCTCTCTTACAGCCAATGCCACGAAGTGACACTTCAGATAGCGAGTGGACACGACTCTTCATTGATAGGGTAGACTCTTCGGACAACCTTGATGACAATCTCTAAACAGAGAGGTTG
>NC_051386.1:6295431-6297931 GCF_015228065.2 Penaeus monodon | reverse complement strand
TTTCAAAAGACAATACTAGTGATATATACTGAAGATCAATAAGATGAATATACATATATATATATATATATATATATATATATATATATATATATATATATTTATTTATATATATACATATATGTATATATGTTTGTGTGTATATATGTCTCTATGTATATATATATATATATATATATATATATATATATATATATATATATATATGAATATGTATGTATAAGTGTTATGATTATTTAGTATAAGATTAAATTTTCTTTGTTAACATCATTAGATAGCATGTAAGTGAAGTGGAAATTGTAACAGCAGAATTTGCTACATATTACTGCCTCATTTTCAGTGAAAATGTAGGAAATAGGAAAAAAAAGGTAAAATACATCATACTCGAGTTTATAGAAAATTGAAATCAGCAAATACGTTGTAATAAAGGAATCCTTATGACAATCATTTGCCCGATTTCTCTTACAACAGAACATTGATGAATCTCTTGTTAATGAGGATGTCGAAATTATAACATTTTCTTTGACATTTTAATGTTATAGATACTGCTGTCTTTGTATTTCATGCTTAGTAATTTCAGAACTAACTTTCTATGAGCTAAGTAAAACTGTTAAGATTTTTTTTTTGTTAACTCATCTGTAATATAAAGTTCCATTATAGACCATTAGAGTCCCATTACCTTCATGCAAGATATAGCATGATATTACTAATGGATGGTTCTGAAGTCTAGACAGGAATCTCAAGTGATAGTAATTTTTTCTTGTATAATAATGGCTGCCTTTTCGAATGCTTGTTAGCTTGTTATCTGTTTTTCTGAAGAAGCAATGTGATGCATTCAAAATCTTGTTGATGAACATAATTGTGAAACAGTATAGCAGTCCTCATATTGTTCATTCATAAGATACATTAAATATGAGTCATATTAACAGACATCTTTTATTATTAAATTTTTCTTTCTAGTGTTGCATAATAAGACATTTCAGTTTATATTTATCTATACATCCAGTAATTACAAGAGCAAAGCTTGACAATAAGCACAACACACTTGGCAATATTTCTCCTGTATGTGGTGCAGAACACTATGGGAATAGTTTATAAGATTTAGTTATTAGTATGGTGATTAACAAACAAGATTGGTGAGAAAGCATGAACAGCTGCATGCTCACATTGTTTCTTCTACCCCGTTAGACTGCAGAGTCATCTAAGGCTTAATGCCATGGATTTGTATTTTTATGTACATATAAAGCTGTACATTTTACAGCAACATGTAAATAATCATATCACTGTCTCATTGTTCATATAAAAAGTAAATTTGAAGGAACACTCTACCTACACAGTTATGAAATAGTTTACTGATGTTAATTTTTCATTTCCAATTGGTAATTAAAGAGTATTATGGAAGGATATTTATCTAAATTACCAAATTCACAATTTTTTGGGTTGCACAGTAATATTGCATGAAAACTTACAATTTCCTTCTAGTATGAAGCCTTTCATAGCATTCAAATTTTGTTTATGTTAGATGTATAGATGATCACTTTTTGTGGTTAGCAGAGTTATGTCATGTGTATATATATAATTGAATACTAATAGTAAAACCTAGCTCTCTGATCAAATAATTTTAAGGTATCATTCAAGTGTTCACATTGTAAACATTTAAGTCTTTATTTGCACACACCCATATGATACAGATCACTCATGTTCTATTGTATTTTTTATCCCCAGCAGTATTTCAAGTGGTTGAATTTGTCCAAAGTTATTAATGTGCCAAGAAGAGAAACTAGTTTTCTGGAAATTCATACACAAATTTTCTTTTGTTTGAATGCATTCATGGAAGCTGTCTCTCTGGTGTATCTGAAATGAGTTTGATTTGACATATATACCAAGAAAGGACTTCTTTTTTCCCCTCAATTAGCAGGTTAGAGCAAAGTTGGCCAAAAACTGAATCAAGTAATTATTGTGGAATCTGGTGAATTTATGATGTTCTATGGGGTCTGTATAATGGGTTATAATAATCACTTCTACATTAGAACCTCAAATTTAATAAAATTCAGTTCATGTTCACTGTTACTTTGACCTTTAAAAGAAGAAGTTATCTAATTTAACTTTGAGCATATGGTATTTCTAAAAGTTATTTTATCTTGAATGCACTGACAGTACCAGAAAGTGAATCAGTAAACTATTTTTTTTCTAATCTTACAACCTTGTATTTATAATTGTACTTAGTTTGTTAGTGGTGATTGAATATTTTCTTGATAAGTGTTGTTGATTTATAGAATGATTAGTTCTTTCTTCAGGAAACCACATTTTGTGTGAATGCAGTCTAAGAGATACAGTCCATCAGTAATGTGTTATACATATGAATGGTTACATTAATAATGCTTGGGTATTAAATGTTTAATTATTCTCATTCATCAGTATTTCAACATGAATATAATATGTGTAGACCTTACACTTAATTCTTGGAAGAGAGATCTGCAGTTCCAAATACTTACGTCGT
>NC_051386.1:6282931-6285431 GCF_015228065.2 Penaeus monodon | reverse complement strand
GGGAGAGATAAGGATAAGGAGATATAAAGTGTGATTGAATTAAACAGTAAAAAAGAAGACAAAAAATTAAAAGAAAAGGCACAGTGAGTTAACGAGTGAATAATAAAAATATAAGAGAGAGAGAGAGAGAGAGAGAGAGAGAGAGAGAGAGAGAGAGAGAGAGAGAGAGAGAGAGAGAGAGAGAGAGAGAGAGAGAGAGAGAGAGAGAAAGAGAGACCGAGACAGACAGAGACAGAGACAGAGACAGAAACAGAGACAGAAAAAGAGAGAGAGACAGAAAGGGAGAAAGACTGTCCCCCTACAGGACGGAAACGGGCGAGACTGTGCCGAGACCCGCCATGCGCATCTCCCTGCAGTTGCCGTGCGTCCTCCAGTGCAGCAGGCATTCCAGACCCCATATGATCGGCATGTAAAGGAAGACGGTGAGGAAGAACACAGCAGACATGAGAATGATGAGGGGCTGGTCCGGTCCCAGCAGACTCACGGAGGTGATGATAGCCAGCAGGAGGGAATATACGAAGTTGCAGTGGCTGGAATGAGTGTTCGTGCGTGCAGATTCAGTCAGAGAGAATTTGTTTTACGGCTTTACTAGAGGTCAGGAAAGAGTAGTTGGTGTAAACAAGAATGAGAAAAAAATTATTTAAAAAAATAGGCTTTTGATTTTGAAAGGTATAGTTGTTTGTGTTATTTCTATTGTGATAATACATTTTTGGGTTAAAGATAAAAACATACCAAGATTTGTTGCAATATCCTTGATGAAAGTTGAAAGCTACTTGGTCCATCTCGACCGGCGTCGGTCGACGCATGGCAAAAAATTGATCTTCCGTTAGCTGAGGCAGAGACTGACCTGCCATGAGTGACGCAGGCGTGGGCGGTGAATAGGGCGGCGGGACGTCACTCATGGACGGGCGATGAGTCTGGGTCGCGAGAGCGCTGCTCGCCACAGCTGACAGGGGCGATCCGCTGGGATACTCGGCAGCCGTTTCGCCGTCAGAAGAACTGTTATTTGTGTATAAAGAGGGTTCTTGGCGACTCCCGAGGGCAATCGTGTACGGGGGGGTATTCCTGTCGCCCTCTGGGGGAAGGGGAAGGTCGGCCTGCTGTCCCGGCTGGCCGAGGGAAACCAAGCCGCGGTACATGCGTAGAATTCTGCTTCTTGCCCTTTTCCATCCCGGCTCGTCGACCTTGTGGTACTTCGGCGGAAGGTCGAAAGTGGAGCAGCTGTAGCACGGAGGACCTTCTCTGGGCAAGGACGCGCGGTGGACACAGATGCTTGGAGTCCTGTTCCGCTTATTTGCGAACTGAGAGAGGAAGAGGCTACTTATACTCAAGCGACGGCCCTCCTCTTCCTGGGGGGGCTGGTCGTGAGGTGTCGCCTCGTTGGGGTCGTGAGGCGGAGCATGGCCGTCATGCGAGTGGGGCTGCATGGCGCTAGAAGGCAAAGAACTCCCGGGTAGTTCGAAAGTGTCACCGGGTGAGCTTGGTGCGCGGGCAGACTGCTCTTCAGCGTGTGAGTTAGAGTGATCTTGAGCACTTAATTGAGAAAACCCTTGAGAGTCTGCGCCGGAAAGTCTATGGGTGCTTAGGTCAGAGTGCTCTTGAGTTCCTGCATTAGGAGGCCCTTCAGGAACCCAGCCGGAATATTCCTGGGACGGCATACTGAAATCCAAACCATTTGGCAAAGACGTGGAAAACGCATGCGAATTTTGTTTTATTGTAAAATGTTGCGGAGATTCGCTAATATTTATAAGCGAAACCGATACGGCCCTTGCGCTCGCACGCGCGCCACGGGAAGGCCAGTTCCTTCCTGTCGCTGCATTCTCTTGGACGCGAGTGTGCCTTGGTGGTGCGTATTTCCCATCAAGCAAAGGCGCTTTCCCACTACGTAATACGTGTTCTTCCCTTTTTACACTTTTCTCGCTGATAACGTCAGTGAACACATTACAAGTACTAGTTCTTTCTGTTGAATCTGAATCCCGCAAACTAGTTTTTTCCGTAACACTCCTCCCTTCAGCCATTATAATTATCCGCAGTCTCACCTCGAGCCCACCTGGGAGAATAAGATATATCCCTATTTATAGTATTTCAGCGAAAGTTAACGTAGTCTTGCGTCGCGGATGAGACAAGGTGCGGGTGAAGTGAGGCGCTGTTGCAGAGTGACTGGCTCGGTGGGGGGTGAGTCCGTTGAGGAGCGAAGCCGTGACTTGGCATAAGCTTCAGTTCGTAGGCACACACAGCAACTGTCATGTGTTGCAGAGGCTTTTCACGTATCAATTAGTACTTCGGAGGACCCCAGGACTATCTCAAAACATGAGGATGAACCCACGAACCTGTTTCTGTGGATGCTCCTTGTCTCAAGGCCTTTTCAATGACACGCATAACCCGCTGAGATTTAACAGTCATCGAAATAGCTGGACATCTGGGTGAAATATGCATCGTCATTGGGTAAACTAGAAATTACCGGATTTCTGGATTATGTATACTGGGCCAGTAACAACAG
>NC_051386.1:6262931-6265431 GCF_015228065.2 Penaeus monodon | reverse complement strand
TGAAGACGATGATGATGACTGATTATGATTATGATAATTCAGATCATGCTAATAATCCTGAGGTGAAAGACCATGAAACATACGAATACCAATGAATCCGTATTCAAGGGCCAAACTGAACACTTCCTGGAACCACACTAAGCTGGTCTCTGAACCACGCCCAGAGAAAGACTTCAGTCTTTAGATAACTTTGTTCCTTATTTGGTCTTTTGCATTTTCCTTTCTAAAATCCTTCAACTGCACCGGTAGGGAGGAAATGCCTTCAAGATGCTTTTAATTGGGGAAATGCGTGCATATCGACAATTCAGTTATTTAGGACGTCCACCGAACACACCAGTTTAACATTTTTCTTATTTCCATGAGAGAGAGAAGAGAGAGAGAGAGAGAGAGAGAGAGAGAGAGAGAGAGAGAGAGAGAGGAGGAGAGAGAGAGAGAGAGAGGAGAGAGAGAGAGAGAGAGAGCGAGAGAGAGAGAGAGAGAGAGAGAGAGAGAGACAGAGAAAGAGAGAGAGAGAGAGAGAGAGAGAGAGAGAGAGAGAGAGAGAGAAAGAAGAGTAGAGAGAGAGAGAGAGAGCGAATGAGAGAGAGAGAATGAGAGAGAGAGAGAGAGAGAGAGAGAGAGAGAGAGAAGGAAATCACACTGAACATTGGATTACCTATTATTCAACTCACAGTCAATAGCGCTATCTGAATCGACCACCATGTTAGTTAAGCCTATTTTACCCAAAATCCTAAATATTCATGAAAACCAGGAGAGCGAAACGAGGGAAAGGAAAGTGGGTACAGATATCTGATAAACGTAAATGATGGTTTTCTTGGGGACTGAATATGTGGGACAACTAATTAACTGAAGATTAGAGTGCAAACCCGGACATACCGGAGTGTACTGATAGATTAATTAAGGTGTATAATGCTTTTGTAAATTATTTATCATGAGTGAGTGTATGGTGTATGCAATTTATTAAGCATAGGTGGTTTGTTTCAAAGACGAGTTTAGTGATACATGTTGCTACTCTTATAAAATATTACAACCGTAATAACTAACATAACAGAGTAACTTAACATGTTATAGATATAATAATAAATAAGCGATTTTTAAATGTTATTATGTCATATACGGGGAATTTGCGAAGAATTAACATTCATATAATGGTCATTATCACTTCTTTTCTAATGTCGTTTCAAATATACGATATATATTCCATATCACTGAACAGACAATCCTCTCATTTTCCCAAGGAAATAAAAATACACACTCAGAAAAAAAACACCTACATCCACACACACACACACACACACACACACACACACACACACAAGCACACAAGCACACATGGATCTAACCCTCTACCTCTCTTGCTGGATGACCACACGTTGAGAATCACTACCGAACACCCCAAGTGTCAAAGACCAACTGTAGGAGCTCGGTCCTCCAGTCTCGCAACTCAGCTGTGGCGAGGATCGTTGGGGGAGCGCATGGGTGGATGGGGGAGGGAGAGGGGTGTGTGTGACAGGTAGGGGAGGGAGTAAAGATGGGTGAAGGAGGCTGAGGTAGCAATGGGTAGAGGAGAGAGAGAGAGAGAGAGAGAGAGAGAGAGAGAGAGAGAGAGAGAGAGAGAGAGAGAGAGAGAGAGAGAGAGAGAGAGAAAGGAATGGGGGTAGTGGGCGGTTAGATGGGATGAAGAGACAACGAAATCCAAGGTATGAGCATTTTGAGGGTAAGGTAAAAAGAGAGAAGGATGAGTTGGGTGGATAAGGATTAGAAAGAGGAGAGTGTAAAAAGGCGTGAATGGAAGGGTGTGGAGGAAAAGAAATAAGGGAGAAAGATGGATGATAATTGGAGAAGCAAATATATATATATATATATATATATATATATATATATATATATATATATATATATATATATATATATTTTTTTTTTTTTTTTCTTTTTTTCAAGAGAACGAGAGAGAGAGAGAGAGAGAGAGAGAGAGAGAGAGAGAGAGAGAGAGAGAGAGAGAGAGAGAGAGAGAAATAAAGAGAGTGGGTGAGTGAGAGAGAGTAGATTTTACGAGAAATGGGTTAAGAAAAAAAAATCACGTAGAGAGAAAGAAGAAACAAACGAATATTAACAACAAAAGAGTAATAGAAAATGTGATCGTATCAGGACTTAACAAAAGCTTCATGGATGCAAACCTAAAGATGGCATGGTCCGAAGCCTACCCTGTATGTTCTCTGGTCCCTAACTAACCCGGGCTTAACCCTAACCTGAGGCGAGGCTAACAGTAGTATTTAGGGACAGGGATATATATCAGATGGAATGAATATACATTTTCCCAACAGTCCGTTCATATTCATAAACCCCATGCGAAACGAAACACTTGCTTCGAATCCGAAATACCGAATCACCCAAAAAGTAAATGGAATCATCGAAACATAAATCCCGTCTTCTCAGGTAGGCCTATGGAGGCGTCCAAACATCTTCAGACGGGGTGGGGTGGGGGGGGACCTCCTTCGGA
>NC_051386.1:6237931-6245431 GCF_015228065.2 Penaeus monodon | reverse complement strand
TGTAATGCAACTCTAAGGCATTTCACCCACTTACAAGTAATACAAAATATACACACACACACACACACACACACACACACACACACACACACACACACACACACACACACACACACACACACACACACACACACACACAAACAAAACAAACACACAACACACAACACCCCCCCCCCCACATATATATATGTATATATATATATATATATATATATATATATATATATATATATGTATATATATATATATATATATGTATATATATATATATATATATATATATATATATATATATATATATATATATATATATATATATATATCACCGAACCGCGGTTGATTAAGCATCCAATTAGGTAAGGGCGGTACTGCCCAACCTCTCAATAACAAACAAACAAACACATGTATATATTCCTTAATTTATTTATTCATTCACACACACACGTGTATGAAAGCGTCAGAATGCACGGCTCATTTAATAACCTCCAAATTGTTTAAAGATGATAATTTGTGTCAAACTACTCAGGTGTATGATTCGGTAATGGCTGCGGCCCGGGAGTGTGACCCGCCGTCCAGAAAGTCCGCAACGGCCTGCCCACGCCTTTGGAAGGAAAGAAAAAAAGTACCCACTTCCCGCGGCGTAATGCTACATTAGAAAGGGGGCATCGGGTCCGTAGTATATATCTGTGGTATAGGGTGGGTAGGGGGAGGAGGGGTTTCCAGATACCTAATACAGGAAACTTGTTACAATAATTCACCAGGAGAGTCACATTTGAATATAGTTCAGGAAAGATTGTTCTGTGGTATTCAGGATGATTTAGAAGAAGAATGTGATGACAAAATTGCTATTTTTATTAGAGTTAAGTTCCTGTTACTGGCGTTATAACGGGGTTCAGCTGGGTTAAGACCAGTTTGGATGGTTCCACATTTTTTAAATACATACAAATATTTTTTTGTTTTATCTTGCTTTCATATACGTGTATGTACGTATGTATATTTTTTTCCTCAAAGAAGAGGTAGATTTGCTTTATGAGACAGAAATGAATGTATAAAAGCGGTGTCAGAGCAGGTGTTACGAAAAAAAAAAAAATCGAATCTATATAATAAAGAAACACGTGTGTTGCAATGCTGCCTTATGCAACAAGACCTCACGTGGCCAACAACGTGGAATGGTACTGACATAACTACTTTGACTTCTGTGGCTATTTTTTGCAGCTCAGACAATACTTGATAAATGATTTTGGTATCGTTATCATTCCATATCATAATCACCAAGTAATGTATTCAATGTGGATCCAAATATTGTTCTAATTTTCGTACAGAAATACGTATCCTGATAATAGAAAAAAAAAAATCAATTCTTCCTTCCGTTCTTTTTTGTATAACCCATATTAAAAAAAAGGTTTGTTTGTCTGTGTAATTCTATAACGCAAACTATTTACTTTTTTTATCACAAGATGACTATTTCAAATGCGTTGAAATCCTCCGATAAGCTGGCAATTCTCCATTATTCTGTCATTTCCCTCACTGTAATGATTACTGCAGAGTGTAATGGCCAGGCAGCTATCACGTCGCTCATTTCCTCATACACTATAATCAGGGAACCACGAGCTCACACAGATGTAGATGCGTAGATTGAGAGAGAGGAAGAGAGGCAGATAGATAGATAGGTGGAGAGAGAGGGCGTTGGAAAACGAGAATGAAAGAGAGAGAGAGAGAGAGAGAGAGAGAGAGAGAGAGAGAGAGAGAGAGAGAGAGAGAGAGAGAGAGAGAGAGAGAGAGAGAGAGAATACAGTTCTTTTATTGTCACAATAACCTTGCCATTCCAAAGTCGAACCGAGGTAGCGTGTCGTCGCTCTTACGTAAACGTAGAACATACCTGTTCCAGGTACTGCTGAATCACGCCACACTCTAGCGCTAAGGTACTTTTCCATCCACTGGCGAAAAAAAAAAAAATGTTTTCTCGATACACATAGACTACACATTACATCGTTATCTTCCCTTTGCGAAAGAACTAATGGACTTGCCCAGATCTCCTTGATTGTACAATAGCTCGCATATACTTTGCATACTATCCAAATATAGCAGAGAATAGGTACTATGAGATGTAGGTATAAAGTTATTGTTAAAGTAAAAGGCACTGCTGCTCCACGGTCAATTTTTACTGCTGGTTCCTTCCAACGGTGCCCCTTGGTAAACTATAGCCCTTCCCTGCTGCTCCGGGATGACTCACCATACTCAGGGGCGGAGCTAAGTTGTCCAACGTCGAAAGCAACTCTGTCGAACCAGTTACCTGTTCTCCTGTGTGCCAGCTTGCTTGCATTTAGAAATGTTTAGGCATGGATAGAAGATACCTGCATGTGTACAGATGTAACATATATATGTATCGAAGATCTTGTAACAGTAATTAGGATAAGTTGAGGGTTTCTCTCATGAGGAATACTGTATAATTTTGACCATCTGGCGGTTGAATTTCCGTGACCTCTTTGATGTCATCGCTGTGATATCATCTATGACGAGGCTCTGACATCAGATACGTAGAAGCAAAGTAGCATATGAACAACCCTTTTACATCTGCCAAAAGAGATATACTTTTTCTTTCTTTTCTTTAATTGAGCTATTTGATTATGATGACTGTGAATTCTTAGCTTACAAAAGTCATGTGTTATAATATATCAGGTATTATGACGTTCAGGGAAGTTCAAGGTATGGCGATCTATTTTATCTGGAAGAAACAACCATGGTTTACGTTGTTCCAGTTTATTCAGGGCGTTGTAATGTTACCACCATGTGTTCCCATGAGAGGAAATCATCAGTAGCTGGGGAGTATTGGTATTGATATCGTTTATTCATGTCTGTACACCACCGCTAAAAAAAAAGAATCATTGTTGCTTAAATGAGCGTTTCGATTACGTAACATAAACAAAGTCAATAATTAGTCAGTAGTTATTACATTTAGACTTTTTTTTTGGGCAAGTGTAGAGACTGCTCAGGATACTAAACTCAAAATTACCAAACACAAAATTCCAAATCCATCGTGATTGTATATCTTTCTTTAATACAAATGCAAGAATAATAAAAAAGATAATACAGATATATTTACATCTAAAGACACATCTCTCTTTAGTTTCTTCTCTATCAACACACACACGCACGTGTATGTTTGTGTATGTGTCCGTGTATATGACTTTGGTAAAACCTGCATGTCCATGGAATTGGAAAGAGTTTATTAACAGTAATGTCAAGGATTTGATGCGTGAGTAATAAAATATTGTACAAAATATTTTCCCTCTCTCGTAAAACTAGTTAAACAGCAGCCATTTAAGTTTCTGCAATACACCACGTTTATGAACTTTCTGAATAAGAGTGTGTCACATAAACACTAAACAAGCACACACATATGTCTGCCCCCTATCCCTCTTCGCTTTCTCTCTCTCTCTCTCTCTCTCTCTCTCTCTCTCTCTCTCTCTCTCTCTCTCTCTCTCTCTCTCTCTCTCTCTCTCTCTATATATATATATATATATATATATATATATACATATACATATATATAATTATATATACACACACACACCACACACATTATATATATATATATATATATATATATATATATATATATATATAATATATATATATATATATCAACATATACATATGTATGTATGTATATATATATATATATATACAAACATTTTTGAGGCATTTGGTTTACATATTTATTTTATATATATATATATATATATATATATATATATATATATATATATATATATATATATATATGTGTGTGTGTGTGTGTTGTGTGTGTGTGTGTGTGTGTGTGTGTGTGTGTGTGCGTGTGTGTGTGTGCCTGCGTGTGTGGTGCATGTGTGGGTGTGTGTGTGTGTGTTTGTGTTCGCCTAGTTTTTTTGTAGGCTGGTAGTACTGAACTGTTTCTATTAACATACAGGGAACACGCACTATTAGTGGCAATAGGCAGAAAAAACACCTTGGGGCATATAATTATCGTCTGAACGGGATTTGGCAGCAAGGGCAGGTGTGTCGTGACATTCATGCATAACGGAGGCTGTGGTTTAAGATATAAGCACTGTTGTGTACTATATATCTATCTATCTATCTATCTATATTACATTTTGATTTGTCTCTAACTTTTTTTTTTTTTTTTTTTTTTATAAACAGCAGCCATATCTATTACACTGGATGCGTGAGTAATAAGATATTGTACAAAATATTTTCCCTCTCTCGTAAAACTAGCAGCCATTTAAGTTTTTGCAACCTCAATACACCACGTTTATGAACTTTCTGAATAAGAGTGTGTGATGGGCACAAAGCACAAGACACAATGGTTGCAGATGACACCGGACCATAATCTACTGACAAGTCAAGTTCGGAACAAACTGATTTTATGTGTAGAATCCACACATGTAGGTTGTTATTATTGGTAGCTAAACCATCATGTATCCAGATTGGGACAGACTAAACTATTCTTTCATTATTATTTCCTTGTAATTTCATTAGTCAACGTTTCAAATTGTAGATCAAGACAATGGATATTTACTTAAAACTTTGCTTAAAATGCAAAATCAAGGCACTGGGGATTATCAGCACCACATCTTTGTCATTATTGTCATTATCATCATCGTCATTACTATTATTATAATTATTGTTGTTGTAGTCATTATGATAACTATCATCATTAGTAGTAGTAATAATATTACAACTGTTATCGATATTGTGATCATCACTATCCTCCTTCTGACTACGTTATTATCAGTAGTATTATCATCAATATTATTATCATTATCATCGTTACCATTATCATCAATAATATTCTTATAATTGTTATTGTTACACTATTATTATATTCCATGATTATTATCGTCATTGTTATTATTACGGTTATCATTATTGTTGTAATCATTGTTGTTTTTATTGTTATCATTATTATTTATTATCAATATTCTTATCATTACTATTATTATTGTTATTATTATTATTACTACTACTACTACTATTATTATTATTATCATTATTATTATTATTATTATTATTATCATTATTATTATCATTATTATTATCATTATCATCATCATTATTATTATTGTCGTCATCATCATCATCATCATCATCATCATATATTAATATCATTATTATTATCAATGTTTTGTTAATGTTCTTTTTCTTCTTATGATTATATTATTATTATTGTTATTATTATTATTATTACTATTATTATTATGATGATGATGATGATGATGATTTATTATTATCATTATTATTATCATTATTACTATTATTATGATGATGATGATCATCATCATCATTACTGTTATTATTACTATTATTATCATTGTCATTCTTGTTATAATTTTCATCATTATCATTATCAGTCTTATAGTTATATTAAGGATTATCATTAACAATATTCACATCACTACTGTAATCACAATTATGATAACCATCATACCTTTTTATCACCATATACATACATTAAAGCTCACCTGCATGGCGGCAGCAAATCACAAGACAAAGAGTTCTACCTGCTTTTTACACTGGAGAGTAACTTAGGGGATATTTCTGCCAAGCTTATTATATCTGATGGATGAAGTAATTCTACTTTCAGGTTGTGCCTCTTCCCAAGCGTTTAAGGGACATAGCTGATTGGCAACACTAATAATGATTGCTTGAGAGATTTGCGAAGTTCTAGCTTCGCCCTGGCTTTCCATATATAGCCCGGCCCTTAATGATGATTATGTTAATAATAATATATCTATAGTTGACTGAGGACCCAAGGATTTTTTGAGGCATTTGGTTTACATATTTGAATATTTTTTTCATATATATATATATATATATATATATATATATATATATATATATAGATATATATGTATATATATACATATATATATATATATTAATATATTTGATATAGTATATATATATGTGTGTGTGTGTGTGTGTGTGTGTGTGTGTGTGTATGTGTGTGTGTGTGTGTGTGTGTAATTTGTCTATTTCTGATTGTTTTGCAGGTATCTGCAAAAAATAAATAACGTTCCTTCATTGTTATTATGAATAGATGGGACGACGGAAAACTTTTCCAGTGGTCCACAGTGTGTAATGATTCGCTATGATTACAATTTCCTGTGTATATCTGGGTGCTTGCATATGGAGGTGCACGAGAATGTGGGTTACAGCCAGCGCCTTACGAAATTACTTCTTCACTCTTATATAACCATGAGGCAGTTAGTAGCTATGTATGTGTGTATGTGTGTGTGTGTGTGTGTGTGTGTGTGTGTGTGTGTGTGTGTGTGTGTGTGTGTGTGTGTGTGTAAGGTCTTTTTATAACATCTCCGAAACCCCGAACATTTCGATATATAATTAAACAGGTTTGTCCTTTACTTATTGCAACACGCTGAAACATCATTTCGTCTTGTATGCCTCTACCTTGATACAAAATAATACACACCTGCCAGCCAAGCAGAGCGAGATACTTTTCAGGTATATTTCACGTATGTCTCAGAAGGCTTTATATTTTCATTAATTACGAATCGTATCGTATTATCATTATTTTTTTTTTATACAAAATTTCACATTATAACGATACATAAAACATTCCTGTGCCTTTTTAAGCAGCATATATTCACTCTACATGGGGGGGAAAAAATTGTCAGTCATTGAAACATGGTACGAATTTCCAACGTGTCTGAGTCTTATGAAATGGTATTGACTTCAGGAGGACGAATATCTTCCAAAATCATTATATACCGCTATGAGGTAATTATACTGAAATTATTCAAAAGAAAGGCTGTGTAATTTAATTCGTTGATATAGTACAGGTACTAAAAGCAAGCAAATAACTGTGATCATTGGGATGGATTATCCAGTAGTGTGAGAGACGAAAAGATACAGAATTTTAAGCAAATAATTCCATTTAACTTAATAGAACAATAAATCTAATAAGAAAAAAGAACAGTCTTGCGAGACGCAGAATAGTCAGGTATTTTTTTCCAGTTTATCTGAAGTTTTCAAGATTTTATGTTTCTAGAAAAAAAAAAAGTGTATTAAATAGTTAAATGGTGTTCTCAAGACTTTTTTCAAACTTGATCATCCCGTGTTTTGTTACACACACACACACACACACACACACACACACACACACACACACACACACACACACACACACACACATATATATATATATATATATATATATATATATATATATATATATATATATGTGTGTGTGTGTGTGTGTGTGTGTGTGTGTGTGTGTGTGTGTGTGTGTGTGTGTGTGTGTGTGTGTGTGTCTTTATATATATATATATATATATATATATATATATATATATATATATATATATATATATATATATGTGTGTGTGTGTGTGTGTGTGTGTGTGTGTGTGTGTGTGTGTGTGTGTGTGTGTGTGTTGTGTGTGTGTGTGTGTCTATGTACAACATTGGTTAGCGAGGGGTTGGAGGGACAGGGTTGCT
>NC_051386.1:6230431-6232931 GCF_015228065.2 Penaeus monodon | reverse complement strand
TAATAATAATTATGATAATGATAGTAATAATAATGATGGCAATGGTAGTAATAATTATAATATTAATAATAGAAATAGTAATAATGACATAATAATAATAATAATCATAACACAATAATGATTAAAGGTAACAACAACAATGATAACAATAATAATAATAACAATAATAATGAGATAATAATAATAACATAATAATAATGGCAATGACAATAGTAATAATAATGATAATTATGATAATAATGATAATGACGTTGATAACGATAATATTGATGATAATGACAATAATAATAATAATAACAATAATGATAATGATAGTCATGGTAACAATGGTGATGATAGCAATAACAGCAACAAACTACTGCTACTACTAATAATATGATGATAATAATATCAATAACAAGAAGAAGAAGAAGAACAATAATAATGGTAATAAAAATATAATAATACTGATAATAATAATAATGATAATGATAAAGATGATGATGATGATGATGATGATGATGATGATGATGGTGATTATGATGATAGTAATGACAGTAATGATGAGAGTAATTATGATGATAATAATAATAAAAAAAATAATGAGGATAAAAATATAATCATAAGGAGGAGGGGGGAGGAGGGGAGGAGAGGGAGGAGGAGGGGGGAGGAGGAGGAAGGGGAGGAGGAGGAGGAGGAGGAGGAAGAAGAGGAGGAGGGGAGGAGCAGAAGGAGAAGGAGGTCGAGAAGAAGAAAAAGAAGAAAGAAAAAAAAAGGAGATAGAGGAAGATGAAAAAGAAAGAAAGAAAATATGAGTAGGAAAAAGAGCTGGAGAAGAGGAAAAACGGGAAATAGAAGACGCCTATAGAAGCCCCTCTGGAAAGCGCCTTCCTTCCCCGATGCACTCTGCCAAATGGCCCCCAGCGATTGCGAGAGAGCAGCGAGTAAGGTCTATTCTGGAATCACTCCATCCTAATTGGAGCGGGGAAAAAAAAACTCGTTTCCAATCATTTCTACAAGATACGCGTCGAGTCGATCTGCAAGGAGAAATACGAAAGACGAGATTTACGTAAATATATGAGTATGATCTGTTGACAAGACTTTATTCTATTTTCTTTTTTTTATTCGAAGTGGAAACATACCTTCTAAGCGTTCGTTCTCGCCTCATCGATTCACCTGTTTACACTTTTATCCTGCAACTTATGGTCTATTATCTTTTGTTAACCTGAAAGCAGACAGCTTGCAGAGAGCACTAAAGGTCCCTGGCGCTGTGGGGTGCACTTTTTGTGGGTCGTTGCATTTCTTCCTGCTCAACATTCTCTTGCCTGCATTCAAGCTGCTGAGGGATCTTTGTAATGTATATTAGTGCTTTCCTCTGTATTTTTCGCTCTCTCATTCAATCTAATGGGGTGTGTGTTTTTCTGGTTTCAAACAATACTTTAATATCATTATTTCTTTCACTTTTTCATTATTTTCCTTTTTTTGGCACATCTATTTTTTTCTACGAAATCTTTAGCGTAATGGCAAAGCTACAGTATGCCGATTTCCGCTATGCTATTTATTTAGAGCCATAGGCCTATATTGCACAATATATATGTCAGCCTATGCGTGCTATCTCTTCTCCACTCATCTCGTTTTTTTTTTCTTTTTTTTTTCTTTATGATCTATCTGCTACATTCTGATCCGACAGAGATTGATGATATGAGTACCTGTATCGTTGACTTTTCCTGTACATCAAGAAGAGGCCGATTGTAAATCAAGTTCGAAACCTGTCCACTGGGTGATTGGTGCCAAAAACCCTTAGGAAATATGATATTTTTAACAATTTAGAATCGTATAAAAGACTTCATTCACGGAATTATAGGATATATGGAATTAATTCTGGCGACGGAATTTGCGGGAAAATTTCCACTTTTGGACAAAATACGACAGGGAATATGTTTTTTTTTTATCAGTATAATTTCTCTCAGGAAGTTTAAGGAAAAGAAATTCTGCGACGAGATATATATTTCTTTGACACGGATACTAATGTATGATATTCGGTGTATAGAAAATACTAAACATGATAGAAACGTATGAACTACAGAAATAGATATGCAGTGCATATGAAGATGCACTTTTAGAATAAACAGGATTCTTTGAAATATGAATATTATTGCAGCACATGGCAATCTGGTAATTACATGCAAGTCATTTTCCTTTTATTTGTTGGTACCATAGATATAAGTATCTGTTTTTAGTATCCATTCTATCTCTGTTATAGACTTCAAATTCAATTATTCGGTGGCCCAGGCATGATACGAGTACATTGTATGCGCCCACGATAACATATTGGTGTAGGAGAGAGAGAGAGAGAGAGAGAGAGAGAGAGAGAGAGAGAGAGAGAGAGAGAGAGAGAGAGAGAGAGAGAGAGAGAGAAGAGAGAGAGAGAGAGAGAGAGAGAGAGAGAGAGAGAGAGAGAGAGGGAGAGAGAGAGAAAACTGGATTTGACGGCACGCAAGATGCAAGGGTATATTACACT
>NC_051386.1:6222931-6227931 GCF_015228065.2 Penaeus monodon | reverse complement strand
TATATATATATATATATATATATATATATTATCTAGTTACAGGTTTCTTATCATTAAAATATAAATAATTGATTACGATATGCAAAGCAAATGTAATTAAGCTTTGTGGTAAATCAATAATTGAGGTTCAACCGGGCTGATGCTCAAAGAAAGACTTTTGCTCAATAAATATAATTTGTGATATGCAGCTCTTCATAAGTATCTTAGAGTGATAATTGTGGTAATTTTTATTGCTACTATGAAATCGTTTTATTATATTTGACATTTCTATGCATTTTCTTTTTCTTTATCATTAACAAGTATCAGTTATATTGCAAGATCGAAGTCCTTAGTGCTAATGCATATACTATAGTTCACCATCTGACTACGTTTTCTTTCATATAACATTTCTCAATATTATGTTTCTCAGACAGCCTTTTAAAAGATTCTTGAGATTTTAAAATTTCCAGGCAATTCATTTTTCTGTTTTCCTAAATATATTTTTTTTCTTCTGTATCATTATCTATTCTGCTTTCATTACATAAGAAACGTGCTCTGATGTACAAGGTTTGGGAAAGTTAAATTTATTAAAGAATCAGGCAAATGTAGCACAGACTTAAAAGCGAAACGATAGAGTAGTGTAAGGGATAAATCTAATTAATATTCGGGTTAGAATGGGGAAAAAAACACAAACAGAAACTTACACGGGAAATAAAGACCTTGTGAATGATAACATTAGCGTGTCGGTAATCCCCATGTCATATATAATGATCAACCTCGACACTTAAATGTGAAAATCCTCAGTCCTACCCCTCGAGACACACACTCCAAAGAGAGGAAACAAGGAAGAAGAAAGATGAAAGAAAGGAAATAGAGAGAAAAGGGAATTTGGTCGATACTCAACGACACACCCTCTTCATCCACACATTTGCACAGGCCGGGGCAGAGAGAGCAACGGTAGACCTTCGTCAAGCTACGGTGTTTGTGTGAAAAGGAGAAATGGAAAGGAGAGAGAGAGAGAGAGGAGAGAGAGAGAGAGAGAGAGAGAGAGAGAGAGAGAGAGAGAGAGAGAGAGAGAGAGAGAGAGAGGAGAAGAGAGAGAGAGAGAGAGAGAGAGAGAGAGAGAGAGAGAGAGAGAGTGAGAATGAGAGAGTGCGTCGCGGCATGGATACGATATCGACTGGCTTTCTCATTGTTACGCTCGTCTCTACTCTTCTAAAGGAAACAGGGAACAAACCCGTAAAATGTACTAGTATTAAGGACTTAGATATAGAGCAAACAGTTGTAAACAGTAGATTAGAGAGAAATATATAAGTGTAACATATGTTCTATCGATAAAGATAGTGTATCCCTTAAGGAAGACGGATGTCGGATGAGGGAGAGGGAGACAGACAGACAGAGAGAGAGAGAGAGAGAGAGAGAGAGAGAGAGAGAGACAGAGAGAGAGAGAGACAGAGAGAGAGAGAGACAGAGAGAGAGAGAGAGAGAGAGAGAGAGAGGAGAGGGGGGTGTAACAAAGCTTTATTATGTCATATTACTGAAATGTGTATGCTAATGTTATTCTATGTATCTATTGTTATATTTTACGGGATTTACATAATCTTACACATTGCCACATACATATATGCATACACACAAATATACATTATATGCATGTACGCATGTTTATTACTATTCCTGTTTACTCATCTCTTCTTGCCACACTAAACATGCCAATGTTACGTTGTCTATGTAGGCCTATGGCTGTAATACTTCATCACCTGCTAAATACGTGATATATAGCTATCCTTAGGCCTCTGTACGAGTTCACAAACAGACTCTCTGCGGGGAGCCGGGGAGCTACACCTCACGCTTGGAGGGATAGCCTCATTACACCATCTTTATTCTTCTGGTTGTCTGCTTTACACCCTAAGCTCGCCATATACTATACTTTGTAGGGTTCGTGTCTCGGGCCCTTACAGAAGGCAGAGAGTGAGAGAGGGAGAGTGAGAGAGAGGGAGAGTGAGAGAGAGAGAGTGAGAGAGAGGGAGGGAGGCAGGGAGGGAGAGTGAGAGAGAGGGAGGGAGGCAGGGGGGGAGAGTGAGAGAGAGGTAGAATGAGAGAGAGGGAGAGGGAGAGAGAGAGAGAGTGAGAGAGAGAGAGAGTGAGAGAGTACAAAGAGTGGGAGGGAGGGAGGGAGGGAGAGAGGGAGAGAATCATCTAAAAAGCGATGGTATTCGGGATAATACTGCTAATGAGGATAACAGAACCTAACATTTACCATCTAACCATCCCCATCCCTACCCTGCACATACGCACGCGTGCGTCTGCATATATGCTCCCTCCCTCCCCTAGTCTCTCTCTTCATCTATCTATCTGTCTATCATTATGTCTGTCTATCTATCTGTATACATGCATACATGTGTATATATACATACGCATATGTATATATGTACGTATATATATATATATATATATATATATATATATATATATATATATATATATATATATATATATATATATAACACACACACACATTTATGTTTGTGTGTGTGTGTGTGTGTGTGTGTGTGTGTATGTGTGTGTGTGTGTGTGTGGAGAGAGAGAGAGACAGAAAGAGAGACAGACAGACAGATAGATAGATAGATAGAGAGAGAGAGAGAGAGAGAGAGAGAGAGAGAGAGAGAGAGTCATTTAAGTCTTATATAAATATGCATCCATTTTAGTTTAGTTCACTCTAAAAGAGAAAACCCTGAGATAAATAATAACGGTCACAGACCCGCTAAGAATTTCCATCGGATCTGAATCATATGGTGTGGTGTTGGCTTCGGGGGATGAATAATTTCAAAATCATTCTGTACTCCGGTGGTACAACCTTACAGACTCAAGAATATCAAAGGTAGGGGCTGTGTGTCTTGATCTATTGAGATATCACAGGTACAAAAATATTTTGTCAGAATTTAGGAAATACATTTGAAAAATTTTCAAAGCGAATAGTGGTGTGTGTAGTCAGTTCTATTTTCCATTTTATTTGAAGCTTCCGCCATGTTCTGTTGTATCTGAAAATCATACAACCATTTTCTAATTTCTGTTTCCTATAATATGCAAACGTTTACCTAATTTCTCCCAGTCCATTTCTCGCAACGTGATTGGCTGAGGAAACTCGTGTCGTCTTGAATCTAGAAGCACGGTGATTGGCTGATTTCTCTTCTTTGACGAACCAGTATAATAATTAGAGAAAATACGCACCGGACAACACCGTAACGCGCCCGATGAATGCAGTTCCTTGTACACTCTTACTCTTTCTAGGTAACACCTCACAGTCCCCCTCTGCTAATATTGTCGATTACAAACAAATAAACTCATTCACAACCTCACAGCGAACTCATTCACAACCTCACAGCGAGACTCATGCACAACCTCACAGCGAAACTCATTCACAACCTCACAGCGAAACTCATGCACAACCTCACAGCGAAACTCATTCACAACCTCACAGTGAAACTCATTCACAACCTCACAGCGAAACTCATTCACAACCTTACAGCGAAACTCATTCACAACCTCACAGCGAGACTCATGCACAACCTCATAGTGAAACTCATTCACAACCTCACAGCGAAACTCATTCACAACCTCAGCGAGACTCATGCACAACCTCACAGCGAGACTCATGCACAACCTCACAGCGAAACTCATTCACAACCTCACAGCGAGACTCATGCACAACCTCACAGCGAAACTCATTCACAACCTCACAGCGAAACTCATTCACAACCTCACAGCGAAACTCATTCACAACCTCACAGCGAAACTCATGCACAACCTCACGGCGAGACTCATTCACAACCTCACAGCGAAACAAATCCAAAGTTACACGAGTGTCGGCCCAGTACAATATAAAACAGAAAACCAACTACAGATAAAAGGAATTTACTACAACCAGGAACCAGGAACTGAATGACGATCAGTCATTTCAGGCCACTTAATTTTTCCATACATGAATATGGAAAATTTAACGTGTTCACGTGGTTACACATATATCCAAAAGCATAAAGCACAAAGCAATAATATATACCAGTTCGCCTATAAGGAGTCTTGGTGATTTTGAAATCTTAAGGTGTTGATAACTTTATTTAATTTGTAATTTTCCATGTTTCTTTGGCATGATCTGATGGTGTTAAATGAGCTATAAATACAAATCTTAAAAATAAATAAATGAATAAAAAATAAAAACATATGGGTCAGATAACAGGCGAACGTGATGACAATCGTTATATTATCACTAACCCACGTTACTAATTCCTGATCCTTTGAAACTGTATCTAATAGGAAAGGTGAAATCTAATAGTAAAGGTGGAATCTAATAGGAAAGGTGGAATCTAATAGTAAAGGTGGAACCTAACAGGAAAGGTGGAATCTAATAGTAACGGTGGAACCTAACAGGAAAGGTGGAATCTAATAGGAAAGGCTTTTCACTCGTTAATAAGCCACGCACCTAGTTCTCTTGCTAGCGGGCATTTCTATTGTAAACAGATGGATAATTGTGACATCAGCGAAGAACGACAGGGTATGATAGATAAGTCTTGATTACTCTCTCCAAGCCTAAATACCCAGGTAGTGTTACTGAGCAGCAGTATTTTCCTCGAGTTTCCCCGTGATTGTAAATAAAGATATTTTGTTTCTCTTTTGTTTTTGTTTTTATTCATTTTTTATTTACTTTTTTTTTTTGCTTTTATTTATTTATTTATTTATTTATTTATTTTTTAACCTAGCCTGCTCACACACACACACACACACACACACACACACACACACACACACACACACACACACACACACACACGCACACACACACACGCATACACACACACACACACACACACACACACACACACACACACATATATATATATATATATATATATATATATATATATATATATATATATATATATTCCTACTCCAAATCTTAACTATTAACAAAGATACTGAATGAAAGTTAATGTAACATGTTATAATTTCTCCCTTAAATTTCT
>NC_051386.1:6212931-6217931 GCF_015228065.2 Penaeus monodon | reverse complement strand
AGAAACAAAACAGATAATATTAATAATAATAATAATAATAATAATAATAATAAAGTACACATAAATACATACATACATAATACGTAAATACATCCGTATATACATAGACTCCGGGGTAATGCTATGATACCGTGTCGGCCATCCACCCAAGGGGTCGAAGACTCGCGCCCCGGCCAGGCCCGAGACGTTCCAACGGTGGGGAAGGACTAATCTAAGTCGAGTCATCACCAGCTGGCCCACGTTATCGAATCGTTATCGAGCCTCGCCCGGGGATAGCCCGGGCGGGGCTCAGCTTCGCATAACGCATACGGTACTTGCATATTTTCACACATACACGCACGCACATGGTTATTTATGTGTGCATATGGATAAGCATAAGTACATAAATATCTATCCATCCGTGTATGTTGATGTATAGACATACACATATAAATGCATAAATACACCCCCACACTTACAAACACACACACACTCCTTTCCACAAGGTCTATTTAAGTACTTATATAAATCTTGTTCCCCAGAACCAGCTCCCCCGCCCTTTCCGTGTTATTAAACTTTTGCGGGTTTTGCTCACCCGGTGGCCTCCCGCATAGGATGTAGCAAATGCAAGGCCCGCTAAATGATAATTTAGAATATACTCATATGGATGCAAGAATTTCATCATAATTATCTTCAAATGCTATTTGAAATATAATACACGGCTCTTATTTTACTATATATCGTAAAGAAAATATAGTTAGTTTTTAAAGACTAATGGCTGTGAATCGTAACTAAGCCAGCATCAGGCGTACCAACTGCGGCGCGGGTGATGCATCAGGCGTGCCAACAGTCCCCGCAGAAGTCCCCAGCTTAATAATACGGTTTGCGAGTGCGGGGTTCCAGGCTTCCTTCCCTAAGGATTGTGACTGTATTGCGGGGCCCGTACCAGTGTTTTAATAATACGGCCGATACGTAAAGAAAGTATATGTTTTTAAAAACTAATGTTGAATCATTTCGGGAGGTCTGAAAGATTCCCCCTACCTTTTGCGAAGCATTATTACTTCTTTCAGAAATTACAATAATTACCATATATCAATGACTCTCATCCCCATAAATATATTCAGAAGGTTTATTTTACACTTGACATATATGCATATCCATATATGAGTGTATGTGCGTCCAAACGTATTCTCCGACCAAAGGCCGGAAATTACATTTAGTATATATTTTGTTCACTGAGACTTTCATCCAGAGCACAAGTTCAATATATCCACGTTAATACGCCATAATGTTAGATAGAATGCATGTGAATGTATATCGACGCTTGTGTTTAAAATCTAATAGACGTATTTTCGAGTAATTGGACGCGCATGCCTTCATATATGCATATATATAAAGACAGACAGACAGACAGACACACACACACACACACACATACATACATATATATATATACAATATATACACATTTATATCTATCTATATGTGTGTGTGAGATATTAGTTTGTTATTTGTTCCGCATCATTTGATTATATTTAAGTTAGATGAATTACAACACTGAGGCAGGAGAGTTGTCACGTCTCTGAAAATAGGAAATATGTAATCTTAGCTGATTTATTAATGATGAAATATTAGTACTTGCTCATGTTGGTAAAGCTTGCACTTTCCCGTGCGACCAAGGGTTTTGAGAACGATTGTGAATATGATCATTGCAAATGACAGTTTGATATTCCGATAGTCGAGTTTAGCACAAACGTACACTCATAACACCTACCCCAAAAACACAGTTTGAATAAATACCCAATTCCCTACCTAAATAGTCAGAATGTTTTCACACACACACGCACTCCTTTCCACAACAAGGACTATTTAAGTTCTTATATAAATCTTGTTCCCCAGAACCAGCTCCCCCTCCCTTTCCGTATTATTAAAATATACATACAATACATACGTGACTACCCTCTTTCAGGTGAGTTTCCTCTTGGGTTGGGCGTTTTTCACCAATCCTCTGGACCGCCTGGGTCTTTTCACTCTCGGCTGTTGCCCCGGGGGGACTATGTCAAATTTCTGGACTTTGATGTATAACGGAGACATCAACCTCTCTATTACCATGACAGCTGTGTCCACTGTGGCAGCCATGGGTGAGGAATCTAATTGGAAATCTAGGGTAGTGTTTGTTTTATTATTCCATAATGGTATATCATGGCTATGAAACTTGTGGTAGTGTTAATGATAATGAAAATAACGATGTTGTGATAATGCTATTTATTGATAATATGAGTAATAATAATGATAATAATGATAATACTAATTTTACTACTACTAAAGATAATTATGATTATTAAGATAATAAAAATAATAGTAATGAAGACGACGAGGATGATCATAATGATGATAATGATCATATAGTAATGGTAATAATAACAATGTTTATGATAATAATACTTATTATTATCATTATTATTATAACAATAATACTACTATTTATGATATTAAGATAAAGATGATTATAAGGATAATAATAGTAATAGTGATAATAATTAATGATTAATAATAATGATAATAATAATGGTGATAATAACAATGATAATAATAATATCAATAGTAGTATCATAAATAATAGAATAAAAAAAAAATAACGCAACTGTAATGATAATAAATATTAGTAATAATTATCATGATGATGATGATTATGTTGTTGAACATAAGTAAATAAATAAATAAATAAATAAAAAATAACAACAGGTTTCCCGCGGAGCCACATCATCTATAATCTATATGCTAATCACTCTCTGCAGGTATGATGCCTCTGTGGATGTTTACACTTGGTCAGAAGCTCCTGAGTCAGAACAGCAACCTGAAAATCCCCTTTGGCAACTTGGCTGGGTCCCTCATCTCTCTCACCGTCCCTGTTATTGTTGGGATTATCATCAAGTGAGGTGGATTTTTTAACGTTAAGTAAGGCAGATTTTCAGGGTCGTGTTGTGTGGTCTTTTTTTTATTTTTTATTATTATTATTTTTTTATTAGATGTGTTTTATTGATTTGTTTGTGTGGTTATTTATTTAATTGTTTATTGGTGATAGCAATAATGATAATAATAATAATAATAAAATCATGATAATAATAGTAATAAAAATAATGATGATAATAACAATGATATAAAATAATAATAATAATGATAATAATAATACCAATTATATTAATAATAAAAACAACGACATTGCTAATAATAGTAACTAATAATAACAATAACAGTGAAAATGAGAAAAATAACATTGTTAAGAGTAATAAAAATGATGAAAATGATTATAATAACAGACAATCAAATACAGTCAAAAACAATAGCATATAAAATCTAAGAACACATGAACGGAAAAGATAATGTAGACATTTTTTTCAATCATTTTCTACTGTTTCGAAAACCCCTCATTATCCTTCTTGTTAGCATATAATTGCTTTGTCGATTTCGTCTATCTTTTTTCCTCAGTTAATCTATCTTTTTTAAATATATATATATTTTTAATCTATATATCTATTTGTTTATATATTGTTTTATCTTGTCTAAATCTATCTATCTACTTTTGTCTGTTTAAATCTATTCATCCGTGTATCATTATCTGTCTTGATCTGTTTATCTATATCTCTGCATATATTTATCTATATATATATATCTAAACATAAAAGCAATAAACTCGATGCTCTTTTTTCCAGGCACAAGCGACCCGATTGGGCTAAAAAGGGATCACGGATCATAAAACCTTTTACCTTCGCCATCATTTTGTTCTTTATGACGGTAATTACTTTCGTGTCTTCTTTGTGTTTTAAGTTTTACAGGTTACGAGTTATTTTTAGTCATTGCTATGCTGGAATAAAATTCTGGCGATGGGGAAAAATTGCAACAGTGGAAACTTTTCATGGAATAAGTACTTTTGAGCGGTTTTGTAATATCAGAATGATGAAAATTACTATTAATGAATTTGGGGATACGCCTATTCCGTATCAGATAACAGCAAATAAAGTATCCTACTCAATTTAACAATGGAATAGCTACTGAATCAAATCAAATAGTCCGCCGTATCATTTCAACGGAGTGATTCATTTTCTTCAACGACAATCTCAGTTTGCGCTCAAAAACTGCGTTATATGTATTACCATGATTTATGTCATGGGCATTATATTCATGGTAATGATGATGGAAGTTCGATTATTCTAGTGATAATACGATGATGATAATAACGTTATTGCTTACAATACCAGATGATAATGTTATACAATATCATCATTATGATAAATTTGAAAATGACGCTTAACACCGATTTCCGGATGAAGACTGGGAATTGCGGGGTAACAGCGAATGATCGAAATAACACTTTCAGTAATTTAGTTATTGAGAAGCACATCTATAGTAAATAAGAGACTTTGCCCCCTAACCCACACTCAAAGGGGTACTCTACTAGACTGGCCGTTAGTATGTATTATCCCGTCACGGTCAAATACAATTCCCATTGGCTCACCCCCGCCTGGTCTGCAACATCTTTACCTTGTGTGTTCCGACAGGAAAGAACCCGGGCAAATATCTGGATTTCGCACAGATATTTCCTTACCTTGACCAATAAAATCCGCATGGCGTGCCTGCGAGTCGTGAAAATCCCTGTCGGGAATGGCGAGCATTATCTGCCGCTCTCTCTCGTTATTGCCACGGTATTTTGGCATATTGAAGGCGAGATACACCACCTTATACACAACCTATCCATGCCGGAAATGATTTGAATTTCAACTACCCTCCCTTGGGTCCAGCTTCTGTGGTCACGTGACCATCAGTTACAGATCTTATTGGCTCCATCAAACTGGTCGTTAGTGCTCTATTGCCACGTCATCGCCAAGTACAATTCCCATTGGCCCATTCCTCGCAGACGTTATCCGTTACAATTCCGTTATTTCTTTCGTAGCTTCCCCGATTTCGCGTTATTTTCTTCTCTACTACTCTTATTATTAGTTTGAGAAGGAAATGTTTTAGAA
>NC_051386.1:6190431-6200431 GCF_015228065.2 Penaeus monodon | reverse complement strand
AAAGGTTTTAACTGGCTGGCCTCCGAAAGGAAATGTGAATCCCTCTACTCCCTTCGAGGCGTCACTTCTGACATCTATTGCAACCTCTACACACAAGGTAATTTTGGAATGAATGGATTGCAACCTGAATAATAATGAGGCCTTTCAGGTTCGATATTAGGTGTGAAAAATCGTAAACTATGACCTGCGAGAAACACATTCTTTCATAGATATATTTCATCGTATTCCACCTAATTCTTCGCATATTATTGTTTTACACATTCAGTATATAAATTCTTCATTCGGAATTAAAGTCAAAAATAGTACCTAAAAGAGCAGGTACAACGATAAACATCATCTTAAAAAAGATAAATTACAAATAAATAAAGGAATATCATTTGTGTGTGTGTGTACTTGCCCACGGCTACTCCGCTCCTCCTTGCAGATTTCCCGAACTCGAAGGTGTCGGTCGTCCCGCTGGAGTTCGGCTGCAGCACGTGCTCGGGAAGCTCTCCTCCTAAGGGCGTGAGCACGTGGAAGCACCAGTGCCTGCCGAGGGAGGGCTCCGTGGCAGTCGGAGTGGCATGGCGAGAGGGAAGGCAGTATGATCTCGATTACCTGATATGTTTGGATTACCCGGGAATGGTACTTGATGGCAGTGACGGGGCGGTCTTCTCGGATGGCAGAATCTGTATGATTGTATTTCAGAGGGTGAGTTTCATTTTTTTTCTTTCTCTCTTGCCTCTTTTCCCTTTTATCGTTCCGTGTACGTGCAAGGTCTCTATAAGTAAGGCCTCGTCACTTCGAAGTTCTGCGCCTGTGACGTCACATAGATGTGACTGAGAACGGGGGAGGGGAATTATAGAATGGTAGGTTGGAGGAAGGAGATAATAGAAAACGATAGCAAACTGAGCCAATACTAAAGTAAATTTAGATGCTGGCTCATTCCGGTGAGTTGCACATCATTCTGATATTACAGGCGATGATTAAGTGCAATTATTTGAAAGTATCCATCGTATATTTTACTTGGTTTCAATTTTATATTTCCTCATGCCGCAGTTTAGGTATAACAATAATATAGAATTAATGTGAACAAAGAAAATATGGGTTATAAATGATAATATCGTTTTCTTTTATCAAGGCATATGGAGAGTCGAAACGCTCTCGACGAATTTATTATAAAAAAAAATAGAACTAGGTATCGCAACAGATATGGCAAGCAATTATAAAATCAAATGTTGCATCCAGCCACTGAACATATATGTTGTATGGCGGCTTATGTACGCGTCAGTCAGTCATGCGAGCAATAACGGGAGAGAGAGTGAGATCTTTTCGAGACTACATTTCATCTACAAATGACCTCATAATTAGCGCCGAACCCCCAGCCTTTACTGGGGGTTCGGCATGAGAGGGACAAACTTCAGTAGGTTAGTGACGAGACCTTACTTACATAGATCCTGTGCGCGTTCAGGCAGAAACATGACACACATAAACGATAAAAGAAAAAAAAACTGCATAGGCAGATCAACTGTATACATCGAAAGAATTTGTTGTTCATATATATATTAATTCATCAACTTTACACAACTTCATCATCATTGTTTATACTTACATTATCTTGTAAACCTTTTTTCTCTCTCTCTAACAGCCCTTTGTCGCTATATCCGTATGGTCAGATAAGCAGTACTTTGACCAACCTGGGAATTTTGCTTATCAGTGCCGCGAACTCATCTCGGGGGGACAGGTAAGGAAATTATATTCATGGAGAAGGAGCTGATAATCGGAACATTGGTAAAGATAATACTAATAATCACGATAATAATGATACTAATGGGTTTTTAATGACAACAAAATATAAAAGTGATAACGGTGACGATAACGCTAATAACGATGATGATGATTATACTAATGCTTAATTGAAAATAGAAAAGTGATAATGGTGATTGTAATAATAATAACAATCATAGGACTGATAATAATAATGATAATAATAATAAAATGATAACAACAATATTAATTATTATTATGATTATCATTATTGTAATAGATAATACCACTAATAATGATAATAGGAGTAATGATGAAGATAATGATAATAATAATAATGATAAGAATGATAATGATTATTGCAATATCAACAAAATAATAGTGCTGATAATTATAATAGCAAAAGTGTAATACTACTACTACTACTACTACTACTACTAATAATAATAATCATTGTAGTGAACCTCTGCTGACGCGGGGTTCCAGGTGGACTTTTAATAATGGTAGTGTGGTACATGAACACAACACAATGCACTATGTCAGGGTCGTCAACCACACAAACACTCGCTATGCTATCCCGCCAGAGACTTTTCCCCTTACTTTACACACCTTGTTAGTTAACATGGTAAATAGTTCTCCTCGAGGGAGGGATGTGGGGCATGTGGGACAGCAGAGTCGCGGATAGATCGCGGACATCGTCCTCCCCAACGACGTAACCGAGCAGCTTCACTCGGTGATAGGCATATTCACACTTTTCCGGGTTTAACTTCAAAGCTGCACCCTCCAGCAGTCACAATGTCTTCCGAAGGTGGTCATGATGCTACCACCACATAGTCAAGATACACAAGGTGTGGCGCTCAAGAACGGAAGCCAATACGATGCTCATAGTTCTTTGAAATGTTGGGGGACAGCAGACAATCCAAAGACTCTTGAATTGGAAGAGTCGACTGCCGTCCGAGAAGGCTGTTTTTGTGTGATCCTTGGTCAGACAGAGAGAACTGAACCACATACAAACTGATAGGGAACCTAGGAATGGTCACTTTGTGTAGACCCCAGTCTTCATAAAAGCGATGAGTGCCGTCCTTCTTACAGGCCAGAACAGGGGACAGCCAAGGGCTTGTTGATGGTTCTATTACCCCTTGGGCCAGCATTTTCTCACACTTGTTTGCTTGTGGTAGCCGTCATTGTCGCATGCAGACAGGCTCATCCATGGTAGTTTGAATGCAGCGTTCCACCCCAGTACCGCACTGATGGTCCTCTTATCTCCCAAGAAGTGTCTTGGGAAACTGTCAAGGATCTGTCTGAGTTGCTTTGCCTGAGCTTGGTTATCAAGGACTGTTGTAGCTACTTTTCTTGCTGTGTCATCCTCATTCCAGCTTAATGAACACCCTGTCTAAGTTTAGAACCCAGATGCTGGTATGTCAGCCCTGAACTGCGACTATTGTGTGTGGGTCAGGTGAATTGCCTCTCCTTCGAGGATGGCTAAAGTTGTAACCACAGGACCACTGCGAGAAAGAGTGGCCGATAGGAACCAACCAAATTTGGCCTCTATGACAAACTCTTCGGCTAGATGTTCTACTGCAATGTAGCATGGCTGTGGAGTGGTGGGAAATTCTGTCAGCTTTTTACTTGATGCAACTCTTGGTCTTTCTGGTAACTAACTGAACTGACTGTTGTTGGAGTAAATCCATTCCCAGTAATGAGTCGCCTCAGAAATGGACACCTTCAACAATGCAGACATAGTGATCGAGGTCGAGTTTAAGGTGGATGGTGAAAGAGAGGTCCGCCGTGGCCTTAACAGCCATTGACAGTGTCGTAACTCCTTGTATTGCACTAGAACTATCCAGCAGATGGAGATTTGGTGGTAAATTACAGACCCTACAATTCGGCCGCCCGGGGACTGGGAGCCTTTCCCCGGACCGCAGAAGGACGAAAAGGGGCATTTCTGGATGAAGGGGCTTCTCTCACCACAGTTACCGAACTTTCCCCAGCTGACGTGACACCTCGAAGCGCCTTGCACCTTGCTTCGGTGATATCTACTCCATCGGCGGTTCGGTGAGTCGGAAGGACGACGTGGAGAATGCTTCAATTTGTCTGGTGAGCTGGGCTTGCGCACTTGCATGTGCAGGTGCCCCGTGAACCACTGCTGTCTGCAGAGGATTGTCACTATTGAATTTCAGGGTAGGATTGACGTCCTTTGATGCATTCTTGTGAAACAGCCAGAGGCGCGGGTCATTTGACGGTTGGTGAGGCTTGGGGTAACGCAGTGTTCCTAACTGAGAGGTGTTGTTCTAGGGGTGGCAGAGCAGCCCTCACTCCAATGTCACATCCCAAGTGGCCTGGCACCGTACTACCATCTTACTGGCTGGGGGAGGGGGGTTCAGAGTAATCAGCTTTCGGCGCACACAGCCTGGCAAACCAGCAGCAAAAGTCCTCCTCCAGAGGACTTCGACGTCTCCGATGTCGCAGGGGTAGTCCCGGGCCCTTGCATGACCAACGTTCCCACTGTTTGGAAATAGTCCAGCAGGGACTGACCCGGCATTATCCTAGTCTGAGATAGCATATCAATAAAATGGCTAGGTGTACTAACCCCCCGCAACTTAGATCGTAACTTTGCCTTGAATTCGAGCCATGTTATCCCTCCTTCAAGCAACAGGCTCAGGAGCCCCATCTAGGTGTACCGGCGCGCCCTTCCCCGGGCCATACCTTCAATCTCTGAATTGCGTTGTAAGCCATAGGATGTAGGTGTTTCCCCATGGAATGTCGGTTTCTCGTCGCGTCCTCGAAAGGGCAAGATGGGTGGCATCGGACGTCGACTCTTGCCGCCTTGTGTATGCTGAAGGCAGGGTTCCAAGTGAACTTTTAATAATGTTAACGTGGTTCGAAAAAATGTTTTTGCTCTTACGTTTATTCACTGGTCACAATACAACACAATACAATAAATACAACACAGGTCAGGCCAGGTCGCCAACCCTTCTCGCAACACAAACACTCATTAAGCCCCTTACTTTACACAACTTTTTTTAACCTGGTAAAAAGACTCCCTGTGGGACAGCAGAGTACCTGACCTAGTTTCTAGTGTCCATTGACGGCAGAGTTACCGTTAGTGACAGTAATGATGACCTGAGGTGGCCCAATAAGGTAGTTACATATTGAAGGCCCGTCAGTCAGTCATCCTGCTAATCCTAAAACCAGGTGTGCTTCAGCAAATGTCTTCACGTCTACAATAATGGTAATAGTAATAACAGTAATAACAATAATAATCACGACAAGGAAAAATAATATTATTGACAACAATAATGATAATAATAATAATAATAATTATAATAATAACTACTACTATTAATAATAATAACAATGATGATAAGGATGATAGTTAATCAACAACAACAATAATATTAGTACTGATACTACTACTACTACTAACAATAATGAAAATAATGATAATGATAACAACAATGCTAATAATAATAATAATAACAATCATAATTGATAACAGTAATGATAATAGAAATAACAATGATAACAGCAATAGTATCTGTGATAGTAATAACAAAATAATGGTAATAGTAGTAATGATATTATTAATGATACTAATATTGATAATAGTGATAAAGACAATAGTAATAATAATATTGATAATAATGATGATGGTGATGATGATGATAAAATAACAATATGATAGCAATAATAACAACCATTATAATTCATAAGCTAGTTTCCAAACAATACATTGGCGAAATACGTTATCACAAAATATCACATTGCTGAACAGATGTGACAAAGGGGGCTTAGCTAATGAGGATGTGCCGCCTAGTGCCAAAAGGGGCTAAACAAATAAGCATTTGTGTAATTTACTCAACGTTGTTCGAACTACCAGAAGTAAAACAAAAACTCCGCTCCTGCCTATGACAATGATAATTTTCATACCATAAACAGCTATTACAAAACTCTTAGGGGGAAAAGTCGATCTCCTTTTTAGGTTTAATTGGTTAAACCCAAGTGGTGTCACTAATCTTTTTAAGTCATTTGGGCAAGAGGGACTCAGAGCGTTAAAACTCTCCCATGCAGCTAGACGGGAACCGATGCTTGACGCCGGCCGTGACGCAACTGTACCTTCCCGGCGTCACTGGCCAGCTGTTCGGCAGGCAGTGCCCTCCTCACATGGTCGCCGTCAACCTCTACTGGGCCACGGCTTCTTCGGAGGCGCTGTTTCTTTGCTGTCTTGTCTACTGAAGGGCTTTGGGGTTTTGGATTAAGATCTTGCCTTTATCTCTGGTGCGGTTTATATCTATTTTCCTGTTTTAAGATTAAATTGTTTTATGTTTTTGTTCTTCCATGTGTGTTTTTTCCCACTTCTATAGTTTCAATACTTTATTAACTCTATTTCATATATTTACCTGTTTGTTTATAAATTGCGTTATTAAGTTTACCCAATGCCTCTAAGCTTATATTCTTAATCAATTCCTCAAGTAAATTCTAGGATCTGTGTCTCTTTAAGCTGATGGCGATGGAGGATGATAACGAAGATAGGATTGATCGTAATGATAATGATAACAATGGTAATGATAGTAATTATGGCAGGAGACCGGGCTTATTTCGGGAAAACGACATATCGCCCAGAGAAATAGGTAAAGAGAACGAGTGTAAGCAACCCCCCCCCCCCCCCGACACTCCCTCCGCGGTGGAGATTATATTTAGAAGTCCAAACTTGCCGTACCACTAGATTTAAATATAGAATCTTTTACCTTTTCTGTCTGCCTGTCGCGTCTCACTTTTAACAGCAGATATTACATTCGTGTTCAGAGTTAATAAAAAAAAAAGAAAAACGCTGATTAAAGCTGTATCATATGCTATCGAAGTAATTAGAATTATTATGGCATGCGAGTTCAAGAAGTAAAACAAACATGCACCACACGCGTCTACTCAAGCTGATTATTGTGTTACCGTGTACATAGCTGGTGTGTGGCGTTTAGCAGTCTCCTTTTCTTCGAACATTTCTTCCTTGAATACCCATTAAGCGTTGACAGCAGTGTTTTCGCCTGTCTGCAGTTGACATTGTGTTTAGGCTATTCCATCTCTTAATATTTAATAATTTTAGTCTCATCTTATTTGATATATCATTCATATAATATCTTCCATCATTTATATATGAACGCCACTGATCTTTATACAACATACCGTTAACACAAAAGACTTCCAGAATGTTTTCAGTTATTCAGTGACTAAAATTGCAAAATATGCAGCGCTTTAGATATTGTCATCGAAAACCCTCGGCCTAATTCACCACATATCTTGACCTAAGGCACAGGGGAAAGTTTCTCTTAGGTTTGGCGTAAGATAGGTCCTAAAAGGCCTAGGTTCTAGATCTCCATGTGGATAGTAGCTAGTCAGGGTATGAGTGACGACAATAGTGTGTCCATGTAAGTTTTGTGATTTGTGACTTTGTGTTATGTTATTAAAAGCCGTTCTACCATAAGGAGTTTTATTATTTTTCCCTTAATGTATGAATGAATATCAAACTAATCTATTGTGAATGTGAACCAACACATTGGGTTCCTGTGGCGTTTGAGTTCAATCTACTTGTATACATTTCTTGCTGACTATCTCGGTAAAGATTTTATTCCTACAGCTCAAGACGGGCTGCACTTCATTCAATGTAGATCATACTCACTGGGATGGAAACCTGCATCTCCTCCAGTGGTCATAAATCTCTCTTATTACCCTGTTTCTCCCACAGCCGATCAGAGGAAAGGGAGTAAGCGCACCTGTCTCTTTGGGGTCTCAATCAGCTGATTCCCAATCCTGCTTCAATTTCGTTGCAAGTGGCAGACTCAAGTACTTTCTTATCCTATTTTCTGGCAGGTCGAATTTTTCTTCCTACCTATTGCTATGTTGGTTCTACTGTTTGTTCTCCCTCAAATAAATCAACTTACTTTTTTCTACCTTTCCTTCCAATACTGCCATCCACGTTAAATCTAAATTCATTATATTTTTTTTACTAAATATTTTTTACTGATGTTCTGGAGACCGCACACACTGGAACTAGCTTTATATGCATTCACATGGAATCCTTTCCAAATACCGTAAACAGTTGGCCGCCCGTTTTGGGTAACGCCCCTGTCGTCTCATCCTCTATAAGGTGGTACCAGGGCCTCATCACCTTGTTACTGATCCAGCTGTCACATTTAAACGCTTTCCTCTTTCCTTCGACCGCTGCTGCTGTCTGTGTAACACAGTACGAAAACGGTGAAAGTAAATTTGAAAAATATGCAGCTTCATATAGTGTTCTGGATAACTCTCGGCCTAATTCAAAACAAATCTTGATTTAAGGCAAAGGCGAAAGTCCTTTTGTCATCGGGCATGGTAGAAGGTATGTCCTGGCAAAGATCTACGAGGCTTAGGTTTTAGATCTCCATGTGGATAGTAACTATTCAGGGTATAAGTGATAATAACAGACGAAGTATGATGCCAACACAGGCAGCAGGTGAACTACTACATTTACATCTCACAGGCAGAAGATCGGAGGAAAGCAAGGGGCAAACCACCTTATTATCTCTTGTACAACCATGATCTATAGAACGAAAAATGTTAAACATCAATGGCGTGAATGGATCCATGACCTCGCCAAGTGAAACATCGTTCAGTAGGAATAGAAAGAAAAAGCTTTAAGAAATGCCCCTCTGATGATGACCTATACATAAACAAATAAGTAAATAAATTTGCAGTGCCCTACAACTGAAGATAAAGGTCTGCTGCCTGAACGAAGCTTGCGAATATTCCAAAGCAGTTTTCCGAACAGAAAACAAAACAAAATTCCTATCTGTACCACCTGCATGACGAAGACGAGAAACGGACGCACCACGAAACCAGTACCAACGAGGATCAAGTTTTAGACGTCAAGCAGTTGGACGAATGTGCATGAACGAGAGGACGAATGAGCCAAACTACAATAGTCACTAGAGTAGAGGGAATTATATCCCTCCTGTAATATATTACTGGAATATCAAAAGCTTCAGGAATCTTTAGATATTCTCGATATGAAGTAGAAATACATCAATTATCTGTTAGATAGTTTGAACATAATTCATAATTTCGGTGAAGGAAAAATAATATACTAAGAAAAGAAATGTTTGGTGATTGGAGAATTCATAGTTTTCTAAAGATCGTATTTTTTTTAATAGAGATTGGAAGGTAAGAAGTTATCTTGCATTTCTGAACATAGTAGTGGCTTTTAAAACTAGATTGAACCTCCGTGTATGCATTCTAAATGAGTTTTTTTCTGTAACTGACATCTAAAATTCCTAGTCAGTAGAGTGCTCGGGAATACATGTTTACATTAGAAATGACATGGGTAGCTGTAGAGAGAGAGAGAGAGAGAGAGAGAAAGTGCATATTGTATCGAGCACGAAAACTCAACCTTCCTTACGTATGTCAATATACGCTCATGGTTACTGTCGCTCTGAAACTAAAGAACAGAGAGTGATGTGTGTGTAAGAGAGATAGATAGAGATATATAGATAGATAGAGATAGAGACAGATAGATAGATAGATAGATAGATAGATAGATAGAGAGAGAGAGAGAGAGAGAGAGAGAGAGAGAGAGAGAGAGAGAGAGTGCTATAATATACGTAGCTTTTCAGGTATTAATTAAGAATAATTTGTAGAACACATGTATCCAAATTCCATATATCGTGAAATAAATTTATTAAACCTTCCTAATTACATCCCGTGTGGTCTAGTGGCTAGGATACGCGGCTCTCACCCGCGAGGCCCGGGTTCGATTCCCGGCACGGGAAGCATTTTGAATCCGTAAACACCAAGTTCTTTCTCCGCTTCTATTACCCTCTTTATCCACTCAACTGACAAACCTTTCGGCATGGGCATACTGTATTTTGATCTTATTCTTATAATTAGGGTATCTCTCGTAATATTCATGAATTATGAACGGTTTATAATATCTGATAATTTAGTGTGCACATTTTTATGTGATTAATCAATTAAATTTTCCGTAATCATTAATTTGTGTTATTAAAGATATAATCCACTTTATTCATAAAATTTTCTAAAATTATTACCATATTCTGCCACAACTTGGGCACAGATACGTACATACATATTTTCAGAGTTCAACTGAAAGGAAGAAAAACTGATATTGACAAGGAGCCAGTTTAATACACAATAGAAAAAGGAGAGTGGTTTAAATAACTCGATCCTGCTTAAAAATATTTACTTAATGTAGAATGTAATCTAG
>NC_051386.1:6170431-6172931 GCF_015228065.2 Penaeus monodon | reverse complement strand
TTCCCGGGTAATCCAAACATATCAGGTAATCGAGATCATGCCTTCCCTCTCGCCATGCCACTCCGACTGCCACGGAGCCCTCCCTCGGCAGGCACTGGTGCTTCCACGTGCTCACGCCCTTAGGAGGAGAGCTTCCCGAGCACGTGCTGCAGCCGAACTCCAGCGGGACGACCGACACCTTCG
Organism: Penaeus monodon; assembly: GCF_015228065.2. NCBI lineage: Eukaryota > Metazoa > Arthropoda > Malacostraca > Decapoda > Penaeidae > Penaeus > Penaeus monodon. The sequence goes on along the minus strand of NC_051386.1, from coordinate 6,172,748 downwards.
AGTTCGGGAAATCTGCAAGAAGGAGCGGAGTACCCGTGGGCAGAGGGGGGGGGGGGTCAGTGTTTACAAGCACACACACACACCACAAATGATGTTCCTTTATTTATCTATAATTTATCTTTTTTTAAGATGATGTTTGTCGTTGTAGCTGCTCTTTTAGGTACTATTTTCGACTGTTTAATTCCGAATGAAGAATTTATATACTGAAAATGTAAAACACTAACATGCGAAGAAATGGAATGCGATGAAATATTTATGAAAGAATGTGTTTCTCGCAGGTCATACTTTACTGTTTTTCACACTTAATATCGAACCTGAAAGGCCTCATTATTATTCAGGTTGCAATCCATTCATTCCAAAATTACCTTGTGTGTAGAGGTTGCAATAGATGTCAGAAGTGACGCCTCGAAGGGAGTAAAGGGATTCACATTTCCTTTCGGAGGCCAGCCAGTTAAAACCTTTACAGGTCGCCTCTAAAAATACAAGAAGTTAGTTCAGTATTTCAAGTTACATGATTTAGACATTACTACAGCCCTTGCGGACTAGGTAGGGCGCAAAACAAATCAGTCTCTTTTTTGAATGATCTATTTCATTTTACTTCTTTGTTTGTCTTTAACAAACGGTTTGATACTGTTGTGAACGGACAGGGGGACGCCCAGTATCCGCCCGGAGCCTAGACTAAAGATAAGAATATGCGTCTCACGCGAACCACAGACGCCAGCACAGGTAATCCTCGAGGGAAGGGTGAGACTGACGATGACATCTGTGCCTCTCACGCCCTCCTCCCCCAGGCTGTACCTCTTGGCCGACGAAGGCGAAACTCCCGGGGATACGAGCAACACGAGAATGCACAGGCTAGCGGGGATCTCCATTTGGCTGGGAGGATCATGTAACTTGCACTCTTACTTGCCGTTGATGGACCTGTAAAAGGATGTGGAACAGGGGTGTACACGCAATGCAAGTACAAGCAATTGAATGCAATTTAGGAACATGAAAATACATGCGGACAAGCGCACGTGAACCTGCGGCTTAGAAATTAATGAAATATACATTTACTATATTGTACTATTACTGTTATTATTATCATTACTATTATCATTGTGATTGCTATTATCATTGTTGTCATTATCATTAGTGTCATTATTAATACTATTATTGTTATCCTTATTTTCTATACTTACTGGGTGCGTGTGTGTGCATGCATAAGGAAATGTGAGGCAAAACACTTGTTTATAGAATGTCCAGTACATTTTCCGAAATTCTGATAGCTGCTTACTTAATTTGATTGATCTGACTGTGATAAGAAATATCTGTTTTGACGTCTTTTAATGGTGATGATAATTTTTTTTTTATTGTACCAAAAACTACTGTTTTTATTAATTCTTATCAGTAAACGTATTTAGTGTAATGAGTAGTGTTGAGGCATAACGTCATTCAGGTACATCCGGTTAAGTAACGCTGAATTGAATTATATTTCATTAATTCTGCTCGATTTTCCGGACGAGATAGATTTTACGGACGACGCTGTTGCAGGAGAGGGTTGGGTGCAGCAAAGCGAAGCGGACTGGAATTCCGGTAGTTTGAGAAAGGGAATAAGAGGGTCCAGGAGCGTTCAGGAAAGCAAAGATACTGGCGGTTAAGAAAGACAGACAGAGGAGAAGAGAGAATAAGTGAAATGATAAGTGAGTGTAAGAAAGAACGGGGATAGAAAGAGTCTGAAAGAGAGAAGGAGAGGATGGCGGAGAGATCACGAAGGAAGGAGAAAGAGGAAAAAGACATTCAGTGAATTAATGAGGAAAAATTAAGCTATTAGTTCATTAAAACAGAGAGAAAGAACTCTCCAGAAGCTTGCCAGAGGAGCTCGGGACGAAGTCAAGGAGTGTCTTCACTGACGTCAAAGTTTCCCGCACTTCTGAATTTTGAATTTGTTACTTGGCGGCTGCACCTTACGACCGGTTCTCAAACTTTTAGATTTAATTAATTTGTTGTTATATTTACCATACGATATCAAAGAGTAAGCGTCAGAAAAAAAAAGAGGGAAAGAAAAAAATGAGAGAAGAAACGAGGAAGAAGAGACAGAGAGAAAATCTTCCTGGAAACTTTATCACGAAAAATTATTATCCTTCTCTGTGTTGTTTCACACAAACGAACACACCACACACACACACACACACACACACACACACACACACACACAAACACACACGCACGCACGTCTGGGCTTGTGATCGATCCCCAGATCCTAGCATGTCGTAGCTCAGGTAAATTCCACAAATGATTCAAAATTGTAGAATATTCATATGACCGAGGTCTGTAA
>NC_051386.1:6142931-6145431 GCF_015228065.2 Penaeus monodon | reverse complement strand
TTCAATAACGTATAATATAGGCTAACTCAAATACACCCTACCCCTCCACAACTCATTTGGGACGGTCCACTAAACGCACAAATACAGTTAAGAGTAAATATCTAATTCAAACCCAAAATGTACTGTCTTCGATTTTAGAAATAAACATCTTGAAAAGTTGTGTCATTACAATGGAACTCTACAGTCTCTAAAATGGCAAAGAATATCGAAGGGGTCCGATTTATGACTATTGGCTCGCTATCAATTATGTATTAGATAAAATCGCGACAGCAGGAAACTTCGTGACTGGACCATATATGAACAAGTAAAAGGATTAGGTGCCAAGAACTGTACTTATTTTCATCATTATCATGTTTATCATTATTAATTTGACTACTATTATTACTGTTGCTGTTATTGTTAGTTATTAATTTTCAGGAGGCTTGCGGATACATTAGTTAGCTTTGCTCTTTGAATACTTTCATGCTTATGTATACCTGAAAACTTTAACTAAATCTATATTGTGCATAGAGTTTTTTTTTTCTACCATATGTATATGCATATCTATATATATATACATATATATATACATACAAACGCGCGCGCGCGCGTACACACACACACACACACACCTAAGTATATGCGCCTGCGTACTGATTAACAGGCAGATGCTGAGTTAACGACAAAGTATGCAGCAGTCGGAACACGCACAAAGTCTATTAATTCACAGTTCACCCAATCAGTATTATTATTATTATTATTATTATTATTATTATTATTATTGTTGTTGTTGTTGTTGTTGTTGTTGTTGTTGTTGTTATTATTATTTGCCAAAACGCAAAAAAAAAAAAAAATAATAAAAAAAAAATAATGATAATAATAAAAAAATCTTGAGTGGATGAAATTATATTGATATACAAGGGATTATCACCTGAGCCTTATGCATCCATCAATAATGTACGATCACAAGCTCTCCAAACTGTAAACTTGAAATATAAAACAAATCCTAAGGTGTAAACTACCCATTAATATAATGACGTGTGGTCTGGTGGTTAGGACACGTGACCCTCACCCACTGAGTCTGGTTTGAATATTGTTGCAAAATGATAATGGCTAAATAAACATTGATCCTATAAATTTTACAATTAAAGCTGAATACTACTTTACACGTAACTGTTCAGCCCTAATTACTAACAACGTCCCTTCTCAGTTTTACATGCAATACGTTATCAATCTGTTTATTATTGAATTTGAGTTCTTGCTTTGGCAATATTAAGTTTCAGTGCTCAAATACAATCACATTTGACTTTATTCAGTCATGTGACTTTGCCACTGTGACTCTGTGTTTTTATTTTTGCAAAGGTTTGTTATATTATCTCTACTTTCAGTACTACCTACAGTGATAAATAACTTTTTGTGTTAGGACAGCACAGTTACGGAAATCAGTTATTTGGGTTATTCATTTATATGAAATAATCCAGTGAATGTGATTAAATTTTAGTCTCTACCCTGAAAGATTTGTATTCGTATGGTTCCGATTTCCTGTGAATCCAAATAGCAGATGTTCAGTATAAGGATGAAATCATCTGTAAACGATATACATATCGACAGTAAATTTTAAACAAAGAAATATATGAAGTCTACAATACATCTACTTCAGGGAGATCTAGCTTCTCAAACCCTGCACGCACAATGCTATATAGTTAACGACCCTGTTCATTCTTTCTGGTCTGTCCTTTTATATAAGTAGATCTACAGTTAAAAACATATCCCGTGTGGTCTAGTGGCTAGGATACGCGGCTCTCACCCGCGAAGCCCGGGTTCGATTCCCGGCACGGGAAATATTTTGAATCGTAATCACCTAGTTCTTTCTCTGCCTCTTTTCCTCTCTTTATCGACTCTACTGACAAAACTTCTGACACGAGCATACTGCATTTTGATCCTATTATTATAAATGGAAAGTTGGTATAATAATTAAACATCTTGAAAGTTGGGTCGTTACAATGGAACTCTACAGTCTCTAACATGGCAAAATAATAATAGTAATAATAATAATAATAATAATAATAATAATAATAATAATAATAATAATAATAATGATAATGATAATGACGATGATGATAAAATAAACAAAAAAACAAATGAATAGATAAACAAATAAGGTTAAATGTAGTCATGGAATAGATCTGATTTCTGGGTATTGGTTTGCTATTAGTTATCTATTTGTATGGGTCTTCCGGTCAAATTTCCCGTAAAATCGCGACATCAGGAAACATTATAACTAGACCATATATATATAAGGTTGCCGGGCCATAAGTGAAAGGCCCGGGCGAAGCCAGAACTTCGCAAATCTCAAGCAAGCAAGCAATATAAGGATCAGATCCTTATGAGTATTATTGTTGCTGTTTTTGTTGAAAATCAGTTATTTAGGTTATTAATTCATACGAAATATTCCAGCCAATGTGATTAAAATCTAGTCTTTACTTTACCATGAAAGATTTGCATTTGTATGATTCCAGTT